>NC_133499.1:1874697-2042026 GCF_025370935.1 Choristoneura fumiferana | reverse complement strand
TTACTTTAATACTAAATTAACTTAGGCTAATTTGCGGGCAATCAGCATAGTCCGCGCGGGATAGAGAATATAAACGAATTCTTCCGCAGATGAAGTCGCGGCAACAGCTAGGTAGCGCATAATTATTTTTTAAACTTTAATTGTCTTTCAAGCAGCGTTTTTTTTCGGGCGTTTTTATTTTATTTTTGCTGGATTTTTTAAGTCGGCGGGTTTTTTCAAATTTTAAAATTTAAGTTTTTATTTCATGTTTTTTTAAACTGTTGATAATAAGTATATTTCTTTCAAACTGGGGGGTACTAGTGTTTGGTTTCCCTGGCTGCAGCATCAGCTCAATCTTAATGTTGCCACATTGCATTGTAGTAGTAATCAAATACTGATCAAAAGGAATCAAATACGACATATCTGCTATTATTTTTTCAAGAGGTATACTGGTGTGCTGGATATCCTGGCTACTGTACATCAGCTCGTCGTATGCCACCACTGGCATTGTATGTAGAATCAATTACTGATCAAACGATATCCAAAACACGACATATGTCTATTATTTTATTATATAGAGTGTACTAGTGTGCTGGATATCCTGGCTGCAGCATCAGCTCATCGTGTTTGCCATATTGCATTGTATGTAGAATCAAAATACTGATCAAAAGGATTAAACACGACATATCTTGCTATTATTTTTTCAAGAGTATACTGGTGTGCTGAATACTCCTGGCTGCAGCAATCAGCTCGTCGTGTTGCCAACCACTCAGCCGCATTGTATGTAGAATCAATTACTGATCAAAACGAATCCAAACACGACATATCTGCTATTATTTTTTCAAGAGTATACTGGTGTGCTGAATATCCTGGCTGCTAGCATCAGCTCATCGTGTTGCCACCATTGCATTGTATGTAGATATCAAATACTGATCAAACGAACCCAAAACACGATATATCTGCTATGTTTTGTTAGAGTGTACCTACTAGTGTTCTGGATATCCTGGCTGCAGCATCAGGCCGAGATTCCATAATCTTGCGTAGCTATATAGCATACATGGGTGTTTCAAATTTTAGGTCCCAAATATGTTTGAAAGTAAAGTAAATATCCATTATGCGTCTAAGATTCCTACCGCAGCGAACAAAAGATCTGATGATCTTGAAACGGCTGAACCGATTTTGATAAATCATGTCTAAGATCCATCGCTAGAAAACCATCTTTCAAATAAAAAACCGCATTCAAATCGGTCCACCCGTTAAGAGCTACGGTGCCACAGACAGACACACAGACACACATAGCGTTCAAAACTTATAACACCCCTCTTTTTCGTCGGGGTTAAAAAGAGCTGATGATCTTGAAACGGCTGAACCGATTTGATAAAACATGTCTAAGATCCATCGCTAGAAAACCAGCTTTCAAATAAAAAAACCGCATTCAAATCGGTCCACCCGTTTAAGAGCTAGGGTGCCACAGACAGACGCACATAGCGGTCAAACTTATATCACCCCTCTTTTGGCGTCGGGGGTTAATAAAATACGTATTATTCGTTTATTATTCGTTTGACCATAACATCAGTTCTTTTCGCCATCTTTAAAACGCACCGGGTGCTGTATCTGTCGGCGCGAGCGGCCGACCGGTTATTCCTACAAAGCCCACAGATGGCGCTACGGGTACTGTTTCTAGTGTTACATCCTCCCCCTCCAAGCTACAGTCATGAACGTCCCGTTGTGGCTTGGCTCTAGCAGTATTCACCTTTGGTAGACGTCCTCGAGGTCGTCGAGATTGAATAGGTAAGGCCTTTTCGCCCTGTCAGCTAACAAAAGGAGTTAAAAGTGACGTATAGAACTTCTCTACACTATAACACTACTATCCACATCAGAATGGTGCTCTGCGGCGGCGGCGGCGTTACCAGAACGAGTCATCATTGTATAGGTATTGTAAACACGTAAAAACAATCGAAAAAGGTAAAAAAAATATAAAACAGTCAAAGTACTGCACAGTTCACGATTTTTCGTTTTTACAACACACGTGTTCTTCACCACACGGAAAGGGCGCCATGAAACGAGCGTGTTTGTATATCACAATTTATTCGTTTATTCATAATTTTTACCACCAGAATGTTCGTGTACAATTTTAACTTATGAAATCACAATAGTCACACATTTCACATGAAAAGACAATTAAAAAGTAAAAAATAATATGCGCTACCTAGCTGTTGCCCGCGACTTCATCTGCGAAGAATTCGTTTATCTCTATCCCGCGGGGACTATGCTGATTGCCCGCAAAATTAGCTAAGTTAATTTAGTATAAAGTATCTAGTAATATTTTTTTTTCTAAGCGTTGTCGGTGTCGGGGACCGCTAAGGTTAATACTTAAAAATACACATATTTAGTTTCATGTTAACCTTAGCGGTCCCCGACACCGACAACGCTTAGAAAAAAAATATTACTAGATACTTTATACTAAATTAACTTAGGCTAATTTTGCGGGCAATCAGCATAGTCCCCGCGGGATAGAGATAAACGAATTCTTCGCAGATGAAGTCGCGGCAACAGCTAGGTAGCGCATAATTATTTTTACTTTTTAATTGTCTTTTCAAGCAGCGTTTTTTTCGGGCGTTTTTATTTTTATTTTGCTGGCGTTTTTTAAGTCGGGGGTTTTTTTAAATTTTAAATTTAAGTTTTTATTTCATGTTTTTTAAACTTTGATATATATTTTTTAAACTGTACTAGTGTGTTGGATATCCTGGCTGCAGCATCAGCTCATCGTTGCCACCATTGCATTGTATGTAGAATCAAATACTGATCAAAAGGAATCAAATACGACATATCTGCTATTATTTTTTCAAGAGTATACTGGTGTGCTGGATATCCTGGCTGTAGCATCAGCTCGTCGTATTGCACCACGGCATTGTATGTAGAATCAATTACTGATCAAAACGATTCCAAACACGACATATGTGCTATTATTTTTTATAGAGTGTACTAGTGTGCTGGATATCCTGGCTGCAGCATCAGCTCATCGTGTTGCCACCATTGCATTGTATGTAGAATAAAATACTGATCAAAAGGAATTAAAACACGACATATCTGCTTATATTTTTTCAAGAGTATACTGGTATGCTGAATATCCTGGCTGCAGCATCAGCTCGTCGTGTTGCCACCACTGCATTGTATGTAGAATCAATTACTGATCAAAACGAATCCAAACACGACATATCTGCTATTATTTTTTCAAGAGTATACTGGTGTGCTGAATATCCTGGCTGCAGCATCAGCTCGTCGTGTTGCCACCACTGCATTGTATGTAGAATCAATTACTGATCAAAACGAATCCAAACACGACATATCTGCTATTATTTTTTCAAGAGTATACTGGTGTGCTGGATATCCTGGCTGTAGCATCAGCTCGTCGTGTTTTCACCACTGCATTGTATGTAGAATCAATTACTGATCAAAACGAATCCAAACACAACATATCTGCTATTATTTTTTCAAGAGTATACTGGTGTGCTGGATATCCTGGCTGTAGCATCAGCTCGTCGTGTTTCCACCACTGCATTGTATGTAGAATCAATTACTGATCAAAACGAATCCAAACACGACATATCTGCTATTATTTTTTCAAACAGTATACTGGTGTGCTGGATATCCTGGCTGTAGCATCAGCTCGTCGTGTTGCCACCACTGAATTGTATGTAGAATCAATTACTGATCAAAACGATTCCAAACACGACATATGTGCTATTATTTTTTATAGAGTGTACTAGTGTGCTGGATATCCTGGCTGCAGCATCAGCTCATCGTGTTGCCACCATTGCATTGTATGTAGAATCAAATACTGATCAAATGGAATTAAACACGACATATCTGCTATTATTTTTCAAGAGTATATACTGTGTGCTGAATATCCTGGCTGCAGCATCAGCTCGTCGTGTTGCCACCACTGCATTGTATGTAGAATTAATTACTGATCAAAACGAATCCCAACACGACATATGTGCTATTATTTTTTATAGAGTGTACTATTGTGCTGGATATCCTGGCTGCAGCATCAGCTCATCCTGTTGCCACCATTGCATTGTTTGTAGAATCAAATACTGATCAAAACGAACCCAAACACGATATATCTGCTATAGTTTTATTAAGAGTGTACCTACTAGTGTTCTGGATATCCTGGCTGCAGCATCAGGCCGAGATTCCATAATCTTGCGTAGCTATATAGCATACATGGGTGTTTCAAATTTTAGGCCCCAAATATGTTTGAAAGTAAAGTAAATATCCATTATGCGTCTAAGATTCCTACCGCAGCGAACAAAAGATCTGATGATCTTGAAACGGCTGAACCGATTTTGATAAATCATGTCTAAGATCCATCGCTAGAAAACCAGCTTTCAAATAAAAAAAACCGCATTCAAATCGGTCCATCCGTTTAAGAGCTACGGTGCCACAGACAGACACACAGACACACAGACACACAGACACACAGACACACAGACATACAGACATACAGACACACAGACACACAGACACACAGACACACAGACACACATAGCGGTCAAACTTATAACACCCCTCTTTTTCGTCGGGGTTAATAAAATACGTATTATTCGTTAGACCATCATATCAGTTCTTTTCGCCATCTTTAAAACGCGCCGGACGCTGTATCTACCGCCGCGAGCGGCCGACGGGGTTATTCCCTACAAAGCCCACAGATGGTGCTACGGGTACTGTTGCTAGTGTTGTACCTATTTCCTTCTCATTATACTCGTTTGATAGAAATTGCAACATTTTCCTCGACGATATTAGGTAACGAGTTAATTTGCAATAAAACCCAGTCAAGGGCGGAGTGACGCGACTTTTGGGTTGGGTGCGGCTCAGAGGATGCCACAACGTTAGATACCTGTAGCAATAACAGTGCGCAAGGTGCGTGGCGGGTGGTAAATAAATATGGCCAGATACTCAGGATACAATTATATTGTCCAAATCACATTAAATAGAGCACTTTATACATATGGATTGATGAAATTATTATAGATTAAAATTAATATCAGAGGACGACACAAATTCACACGTACCAGCTTTCGAGGTTAGAAAAGAAGAGAGCGATGACGTTTAGTATGACAGCCTTGACAGGCCAGAGCTCATTGTTACCATGTAAAGCATAGACTAAGACAATTTCAACACTCCTCCTTATGCTCTACATAGGTACATTTCAAAACTACACATGTTTCAAATGACTCTACATGATGTCTCAGACTCTACATGTCTTAAGACTCTACAATGACATCTCAGACTCCACATAATGATTTTCACACAATGACTCTACATATTACAAACCATTTACTTGAAAGTTTTCATGTTTAGAGATTTTACAAAATTATTATGTTTCTGAGTACATAACGGGTTTGTGAAAACATCGGCCACCATTTGTTCAGTTGGCATATATTTAATACATAGGTATTCATTCTGTACCAAGTCTTTAACAAAATGATAGCGCAGGTCGATGTGCTTTGTTTTCTTATGAGAATATTCTTTAATAAGCAACAATTTTTGAGCGCTTTGGTTGTCATTGTATACAGTAATACAAACAGTTACATCAAAGATTTCCGACAGAAAATTCCTAATGAAACAATTATCTTTGCATACATCACTTATCGCTAGATATTCTGCCTCAGTACTTGACAATGCAGTACTTCGTTGCTTCCTAGCTTCCCAGTTGATCACATTGTTTCCCAGTTTAATAACAAAGCCTGAGTATGACTTCCTGTCAGATAAATCATTGGCCCAGTCTGCATCAGCATATGCATTTATATTTATGTTATTGCTTTTCACAAAATATAAACCATAGTTCCCCAAGAAGTGGATAAAATACTTATGAGCCTAAAAACTGATAGTGCCCCAGGACCTGACCGTATCCCCACCAAATTCCTTAAGCTTGCTAGACCTCTTGTAGTTCCTGTCATTAGTCACTTGGCAAATCTATGTTTTAAAAATGGGGTTTTCCCATCGGCTCTTAAACGATCCATTGTTACACCGGTTTATAAGAGTGGTAAGAGAGACGATGCCAACAACTACAGGCCTATCTCCGTTCTTTCATCAATTTCAAAAATACTAGAAAAACTTATAAATAACAGGTTGAATTCATATTTAAATAAATTTGGGATCCTTTCAAATTCACAGTTTGGCTTCAGGCAGGGAAGGTCCACTGAGGACGCTATACTGGCACTTACCTCTTTAATAGCTGAACAGGTTGACAGCGGTAGCAAATGTACAGCGGTTTTCTTGGACCTTAAGAAAGCTTTCGACACGCTCTTTCCATTCTTGTTCATAAATTAGAACACATCGGAATTAGAGGAAAGCCGCTGGATTTGCTTGGTGACTACTTACATGGTAGAAGGCAACGTGTAAAGATAGGTGATTATGTAAGCGAAGAGTCTGAGGTGTTTTTTGGTGTTCCCCAGCGAAGCGTACTTGGACCTACTCTATTTTCAATATACATTAATGACCTGACTGATATGAACATGGAGGATGGTCGCGTCTTATCGTACGCGGACGATACAGTTATTCTGTTTACTGGAAAATCTTGGAACAGCGTTCTTAACAGTGCTGATATCGGACTGCGTAGAGTAAGTCAATGGCTAAACTCTAATCTTTTGACACTTAACCTTGCAAAAACCAACTATATATGTTTTACTAAAAATATAAGCACTCAACCAGACAGTAATTTCGATTTAAAAATGCATACCTGTAGCATGAATAACCACTGTAACTGTATCCAAATTGCAAAAGTGACATCAACTAAATACCTTGGCATCATGTTGGACCAAAGAC
This sequence comes from Choristoneura fumiferana, assembly GCF_025370935.1. Lineage (NCBI taxonomy): Eukaryota > Metazoa > Arthropoda > Insecta > Lepidoptera > Tortricidae > Choristoneura > Choristoneura fumiferana. The sequence goes on along the minus strand of NC_133499.1, from coordinate 2,035,213 downwards.
TTTCGTGGCATACACATATAGAGTATGTTAACAACAGAATCAGAAAACTCACGTGGTTATTCAAAAAGTTACGACATATCACCACAAAATCACTGTTAAATCAACTATACACAGTATTAGCTCAACCTATTATGACTTATTGTATTACTGTCTGGGGCGGAGCTACAAAGACTAAGTTCCTGGAGGTAGAGAGAGGTCAAAGAAGTTTAATTAAGGTCATGTACTTTAAACCGTATAGATATTCGACCAATGAACTTTACAATATTTCGGGACTTCTTTCAATGAGGAAATTATTTTTTCTGTTAACTGCTCTCAAAGTACACAAATCGTTGGCATTTAAGCCACAGTTAATAACTGGTAGAAGAAAGCACAATGTTGTCAGTGTCCCACCCTGTAAATCTCGTTTTGCTAGAACCCAATTTAGAGTATTATCAGCACGCCTTTATAATAAGATTAATAAAGTTAAAAACATATTTCCTTTACGAGTGCTACCTTGTAAAAAGGCTTTAATAAAGTGGTTAAAAACTCTAAGTTATGAAGTTGTTGAAGAACTATTATTAAATTAGATACTTTTTAAGCACTAATACATTGTGTATCTGTACTAAGCTATCAGATATCATATCATATCACATAATTATAAGTACTTACTTATTCACAAACACACTCGCGCACGCACGCACGCATACGCAAACACACACACACACACACACACACACACACACACACACACTACTGCTTTTTCCCTACTTTTGTTATTGTTCTAAATCATAAAACATATTTGTATGTACAACATAGTATAGTTAGTTTGTATTGATAAAGATTTTTTGTAATGGAAGAGTGGGATCTCCTGACACAGGTATTTTATACTTACTAGGAGATTCCAACCTCTGTACCGTAAACCATGTACTTTTAACTTAATAAATATTTTTCATTTTTCATTTTTTTTTTCATAGTTCCTGCCAAATAACGTAGAATGCGTTTTGCAGCCCGCCAATGAGATTTATCAAAACATGTGCTAAATTGACTTAATTGACTACACGCAAATGTAATATCAGGACGAGTACACACAGATAAATACATAAGGCAACCTAATAATTGTCTGTATTTATATACCTCGTCTTCACAATTTTCTGCAGTAGACTTTATAAGTTTACAATTTACAGGTAATGGAGTTGAAACCGGCTTACAATTAATCATATTAAATTTGACTAATAAACGTCGTATGTAGTCAGACTGATCTAAAATAAGAACATCTTTTTGAAAAGTTACATTTATACCTAAACAGCTTGTTAAACTGCCAATATGTTTAATAGCAAATTCCTTATCCAACATTGATAAGACATTCTCTATACAATCAGTATGAAATATGTAAAGGTCATCAACATACAAAGCAATTATCACATAAGTAGTGGATGTTCTTCTTATTTAAATAAATGGTTCACATTTACTTTGTATATAATTATTCTTAGATAACACATCATGAATTTTCTTATTCCACATGCGACTGGCCTGTTTTAATCCATAAATACTCTTATTTAATAGGCAAACTTTATTTTTACTATCATTATCAAAACCTAAGGGTTTACTAATGTATCGGCGAAAATTATTTAGCAAATTATTAACTCCCAAACTATTTATCCCATATTTTTATTTAGGTGAAATGTTATTTCCCAACTCAACGTTTCGCACTGATATCATTTCCCAACTAATGATTCGATAAATTATTATTATGCAAATTATGACCTGGTTTTTTTTTAAGATGTCATTTATGTTTTCGTCAAATGTATTGATTGGCATACCTTAATTTAGCAACTTATTGAATGGCATCCAACCTACTTTTCTAGTGTCATTTATCCTGGCTGCTATAAAAAAAAACTAACATCGAAGGCTAAGGCGGGAGCTACGCTCCGCTTCGCTCCCGCCTTAGCCTTCTGAACCTAAAGTATCCAAGTCGCTTCTGTTCCGAACCGTCTTGCTCGCTCGCTTCGCTCGCTCGCACAAATCAAATTGAAGTATAACTTTGCAATGTAAAAAATTGCCCAAATGTTATTTGACAATTTGTTATTTGCCTAAGCCAATCATTTGCTACATATTTATTTGCCACATAAATGTGTGATGAAGTAAAATTTTGTAATGCAAAAATGTTGCGAAATAAAAAAAATGTGAAGTAAAGTTATGCCAAATATTAGTTTGCCAAATGAAACTTTGGCGAAAGGTTGGTTGCTAAGTGAAATTTGGCGAAACATATTTCGCCGAAAAGGCAGTACACCAAACCATATAAATGGTTTCATTTAAATCACTATTTAAAAATGCTGTTGCAACATCAATGTCATCAATTTTTAGATTATTTTCCACAGAGAGAGCAAATAAAATTCTCAGGGTTGAGTGCCTAACTACAGGCGAAAAAGTCTCAGTAAAATCTATTCCCTGTTTTTGAGTGAAACCACGGGCAACCAACCTTGCTTTATATTTACTGAACTTACCTGTTGCATCGTGTTTTCTTTTGAAAACCCACTTACTTTTAATGATGTTTACTTTCTTGGGACGATCTACTAACTGCCAGACTTTATTTTCTATAAGAGAATTATATTCGCTTTTCATGGCGTCATACCACTCCTCTCTTTCAGGTGAACCTACAGCTTCCTCATAACTCATTGGGTCATCTGGTAAATATTCTCCCGCCAATAATGCAGATAGGTCACATTCATAATCTTTGTATCTATCAGGAATCTTACCACGTGTATGTCGCACAGGTCTTAGAGTAGAGGTGACGTTAGGAGCGCTCGTCGCAATCACATCTCCTCCTCCAACAGAAGATGCCGGCAGGGAAGACAAGGAAACATCCTCAGGACTACCTTCACCTTCTTCACCGTCATCACCCGTACAATACTGGTCAGACAGTGGTGACAATAGTGGAGTCCGCTCTTCATCTGAAACCATTGGTGATTCACAATGAGATACATCTTCAGAGATTATATTATTATTATTTCCTATCTCATTTAAATTGCAATTTTCACTAAATTCATTATTTTCATTAACACATTCATTATTATCATTGTTCATTTCATCATTATGTAAATTAAAATGTAAAATATGACTAGTATCACATGTTTGAGTAATAGTGTCAAATGTGATAAAATTGCTCTTCTTTTCAGTTACAGTATCTTTTAAAAATGTGTCCTCAAAAAAGACACATCCCTCGAAAACAATACTTGACTAGGGTTTGATGGGTCGACAAGACGGTAACCTTTAGAGGTTTCACCATAACCTACAAAAATATACCTTTTAGCTTTAGCATCAAGCTTACGCCTTTTTGCACTAGGGACAAGAGAATAGGCAACGCAGCCAAATACACGCAGATGACTGAGATCAATAGAAGATCCAGTCCACTCACATTCAGGAACGCGTCCAGACAGTGCTCTGGTAGGAGATCTATTTTTAATATACATTGCGGTCATTACCGCTTCTCCCCAGTAACGACTTGACAGACCAGATTCCTGCAGCATGCATCTCGCCTTCTCGATAATAGTCCTATTTGCGCGTTCTGCGACGCCATTTTGCTGAGGACAGTAGGGTACAGTGGTTTGGTGAATGATACCCTCTTTTTTTAAAAAGTTTCTAAGTTATTATTACAATACTCGGTACCATTGTCTGTTCTTAAAATTTTGATAGGCAAATCCAACTGTTTTTCCACCATACTTTTAAAAACAAAGAAATGAGAACTTACTTCTGATTTATTTTTCATGAGATAGCCAAATGTCTTCCTCGTACAATCGTCAGTGAATGTCAACAAGTAGCGGGCTCCGCCCCAACTGCAGACTTGCATCGGACCACACACATTCGAATGAATTAATTCCAGTGGCATGGTAGACCGCCCTCCAGCTGTCCTAGGAAATGATGACATATGCATCTTTCCCTCAAGACATGGGACACATTTGTACGGCACGTTGTCTTCTTTCTGAAATACAACACCAGTACACATATCACCACCACCAAGAATACTCATACCTTTTTCATTTATGTGACCCAGACGCTTGTGCCAAACAGCAGCAGGCACCAATGAAGCAGCAAGAGCACTCCCTGTTCCTTGATCCTTTTTCAAGAAATCAGAGCGCTCACCCTCCAAGACAGGCTGCGCTTGTTGAGTCTTCACTATGTAAAGCCCATTTCTATTTTCGCTGGATAAAACTAGGTTGCCAGTGATTTTACAACTACCCTCATAAATATTACACGATTTTTTGTTAAAAATTACTGTATAACCCCTGTCAGCCATCCTACTAACTGATATTAAATTTGTGGAAAGTTTAGGAACAGCCAACACATCGCACAAAGAAATGGAAGAAGACAATGCAACCTTACCAATATGTGTACTATTCAACTGCTGCCCATTTGCAATTGAAATGAGGGTACTTCTATTTTTAGAGTCCATTAATAAATTGGTATTAGAACACATATGAGCTGTAGCACCGCTGTCGATAATAAACTCATTCAAATTTGTAGCCGTGAATGCTGACGCGAAGAACGTATGAACCTCGTCAGGCTTCTTCTCGTGGTCACGCTTCCTCTTGAAACATCGTTTAGCGACATGGCCAGGCTTCTTGCAGTAGTCACAGATTATTTTCCTCTTTGCCACATATAGATGTGCCGCTGCTCACATTATTACTGAAGTTCCCATTCCCGTTCTGCCGATGATCTTCTTGTAAAAGACGTGTCCTCACCAGTTCTGTAGATAGGCTACTGGTAAGGCATGCAGTTTCCAAACTGGAAACGATTGTGTTGAAGTGCTCAGGCCGGTGCCAAGAACACACTCTCATAATCCTTCTAGGACAAGAAGCATCCGCACCGAGAACTTCCAGTTTACATAATTCTCAATTCCAGATAATTTCTCAAAAATAGTGCTTCCTTGTATTACTTGCTGAGCCATTGTTACAATTAAACCACGCAAAACACCACGCAACGTTATCTGGGCTCGATAACCTTTTTGTAGCAATAAGAGTGCGCAAGGTGCGTGGCGGGTGGTAAATAAATATGGCCAGATACTCAGGATACAATTATATTGTCCAAATCACATTAAATAGAGCACTTTATACATATGGATTGATGAAATTATTATAGATTAAAATTAATATCAGAGGACGACACAAATTCACACGTACCAGCTTTCGAGGTTAGAACAGAAGAGAGCGATGACGTTTAGTATGACAGCCTTGACAGGCCAGAGCTCATTGTTACCATGTAAAGCATAGACTAAGACAATTTCAACAATACCTACAACTGTATAGGTAGCGCCACCAGAGTTGAGGTCACGCACACAAGAACATATTGTCATGCAATGACAGCGGGATTTTGACATTCACTCATTCATTTCATTGATTCTCCTTTTTAACTGACTTCAAAAAAAAAGGAGGAGGTTATCAATTCCGATGTATTTTTAGGGCTCCGGAGCCAAAATGGCAAAAACGGAACCCTTATAGTTTCGCCATGTCTGTCTGTCTGTCCGTCCGCGGCTTTGCTCAGGAACTATCAATGCTAGAAAGCTGTAATTTTAAATATATGTAAACTATTCCGACAAAATAGAACAAAAAAAATTAAAAAAATATATATTTTAGGGTAGGTACCTCCCATACACGTAAAGAGGGGGTGATTTTTTTTTCTCATCCAACCCTATAATGTGGGATATCGTTGGATTGGTCTTTTAAAACCATTAGGGGTTTGCCGACGATTTTTCGATTCAGTGCTTTGTTTGCGAAATATTCAACTTTAAAGTGCAAATTTTCATTAAAATCGAGCGTCCCCCCCCTCTAAAATCTAAACCGGTGGGTGGAAAAATTTGAAAAAATTCAGGATGGTAGTTAGTATATCAAACTTTCAAGGAAAACTTTAACGGCTAAGTTTGCTTGAGAATTATTAGTAGTTTATGAGTAAACTAGCTTTTGCCCGCGACTTCGTCCGCGTGTACTTAGTTATATGAGCATATGTTTTAATTAACCCTCGTTATAATTGCGACATTTGTATCTGTGTGCATAGCGAAGTACTGCCGTAAACGATAGGTAACAGTTTACTAAAGTACTTCGCTATAAACAACATTTTTCACCAGATTTGAAGCTAGTTTATGAAAAGTTTTATGCAAAGCACGAGAGTAATTTAATTATCTCGTGTACTTCCGGCGAGAACCGAATCTTACTCTAGAACCCGAAGTATATATTCGAATTTGCACTGTACGTAATATTTTTTAATTTAGGTAAAAGATAAATAAGAAAGGATTACCACACAAAAATTACGCTTATATTAATATACTTAATAAATATTATTGATTTTATTATGCACAACCCGATGAGTAATTTTTAAGTAAGGTACCTATTGCAAAATTATTTGCAAATTTATTTCACACATCATTTTAAATATCAATTTGATTTCCACATTTAATGTGTATATTTTGTATGAAAAACCCCCTCCCCTATTGAAATCGCCAACACCATACGGATCATTTTAAATTGTGACCAGCCATATTTTTAGTCTAGAAATAAGGAAGTCACATAGAAACTCCCCCCTAATAAATCGATAGCTACTTCTTCTTTTTCTGTCTTTGCCTACGCAGATCATTTTTATTTTTAATCAGCAAACTTTATTTACAATTTTACCCCTTTAGGGGTCATTTTATCTATTTTACCTACACAGATAACTTTTAATTCTTAATCGAGAACTTGTATAGCTATTTTCATACTTCTAAGTCCATGAGAAAATGAGAAAGTTTCCATACAAACTTTACCCCCCACCCATTTTACCCCTTAAGGGGGGAATTTTATGCATTTCACCTCCACAGATATTTTTTCATTGTAATCGAGAACTTATATACCTACCTATTTTCATACCTCTTCTAAGGCCAGAAATGAGAAAATTTCCATACAAACTTTATTTCTCATTTTACCCTTTTAGGGGGGAATTTTATTCATTTCACAAACACAGATAATTTTTAATTATAATCTAAAACTTATAAACCTATTTTCATACTTCTTAGTCCAAGAATGAGAAAATTTTCATACAAACTTTACCCCCCATTTTACCCTTTTAGGGGGGAATTTTATTAATTTCACTCACACAGATAATTTTTAATTGTAATCGAAAACATATAAACCTATTCTCATAGGTACTTCTAAGTCCAGAAATGAGAAAATTTCCATACAAACTTTACCCCCCAATTTTACCCCTTTACTGATCAAAACGAATCCAATCCAAACACGACATAATTATGTGCTATTATTTTTTCAAGAGTATACTAGTGAGCTGGATATCCTGGCTGCAGCATCAGCTAGTCGTGTTGCCACCATTGCATTGTGTGTAGAATCAATTACTGATCAAAACAAATCCAAACACGACATATGTGCTACTTATATTATTTTTTATAGAGTGTACTAGTGTGCTGGATATCCTGGCTGCAGGAAATATTTTTTTTTTTTTAATTTATGACGGTGGAAGCAGTCTACACTTCCACTGAACGTAGATTATAGTTAGTTTAGTTTTGTAACTAAGGGACCCCATACATCCCTGTATTATTATTATTATTTTTTGTATTTTCTTTTATTTCATTGTATACTGTAGTTTTTAAGTATTTTATTTGTAATTATTTTATGTTGAAAAAATTACTTTCTGCCAAGTTTCTTGCGGCGCATTCTTCTTGGCAATGATGGTCTTTCCGAAAGCGCTGGTAGTTTTAAAAAATGACGTGTAAAAGTGCCCATTGCGGCCTATTTACTGAATAAATGATTTTGATTTTTTTTTGTTTTTTTTTTTTTTGCAGCATCAGCTCATCCTGTTGCCACCATTGCATTGTATGTAGAATCAAATACTGATCAAAACGAATCCAAACACGATATATCTGCTATGGTTTTATCAAGATCGAGTGTACCTACTAGTGTTCTGGATATCCTGGGTGCAGCATCAGGCCGAGAATTCCATAATCTTGCGTAGTTATATAGCATATATGGGTGTTTCAAATTTTAGGTCCCAAATATGTTTGGACGTAAAGTAAATACCCATTATGCGTCTAAGATTCCTACCGCAGCGAACAAAAGAGCTGATGATCTTGAAACGGATGAACCGACTTTGATAAAACATGTCTAAGAACCATCGCTAGAAAACCTGCATTCATATTAGAAAAAAAAAACGCATTCAAATCGGTCCACTCGTTAAAGCACCGTTAAGGCACCGTAGCTCTTAAACGGGTGGACCGATTTGAATGCGGTTTTTTTATTTGAAGTCAGGTTTTCTAGCGATGGTTATTAGACATATTTTATCAAAATCAGTTCAGTCGTTTTTGAGATATTGAACTTTTAGAATAGTATCTCCATTCGACCAGCTATATTTGCTCAATCCAAGAGCCAAACGAGTTTCATGGATTGTTTACTAAGCTTCGGAAGGCTAAGTAACTAGACGCAATACGTGGTAAATGTTTGCACTATTTATTTCTAAAGTTTACCCGATTTATGTAATGCAAAGTGTTTCGGGCAAAGGTTAACGCGACAAAGTGTTATAAAGTGCTCTTCCGCGATTTGAATTGAATAAGTACTTACTGAATTCGAAGGACAGCGATGTGCTGTGTATGGCAATACTGGTTTAAAAGAAAAAAAAACCGGTCAAGAGCGTGTCGGACACGCCCAACATAGGGTTCCGTAGCCATTACGAAAAAATCAAGTAATATAATGTGCGTTAACACAATTAAAACATTTACAGTCTTATTATTACTACGGAACCGACTACAAAACCCTTAAAATATTTTTTAGGTAAGTAGGCTACTAGCTACTCTTGAAACGAGCTAGCATAAATTCACAATAGTCGTCTACCTCACCTACATACTATGTTGGTTTCTTTTGGGTTGCTGAGTCACCGTACTTACGTACCTACTTACCTAGAAAAATATTTTCAAGTTTTGTAGTCGGTTCCATTTTTTGTTATTTTATTTTTTTGGAGTCGGTTTTACTTTTTTTAAAAAATTTCTATTTCTCAAGTGATTCCCAACATCTCACAACGATTCCATTAAGAAACAAAAAAACAGCCCCTACCTTCTAGCTTCGGATAGTCAAAAAAAGTTTTTTTTTAATTTTTTATTTGTAAGTATTTAATCAGCAATTTAAATTTTGAATACTTATTTAGTAGTAGTTCAAATTGGTCTTCTCATCAGTTCCACTTCACAAATATGATTTGCAAGCCAAATGCACGTTACTGATATATCCATTACTATAGGTTTACAATATAATTCGTCAAAAGATTCATCAGCTTTCTAGCAATTGAAAGTTCCTAGACGAACAAACAAATCGGTTCACGGACTGAGGTAACAAACATTAAAAAAAAAACTTAACATTATAACCTCCTTTTTTTAATGAAGATCGTATCCACGGCACTTACGTCCTTTTGTTGAAAGCGCTTTTTCAGCAATCTCAAAAACGGTACATCATGTGAAAAATGTTAAAGTATTTATAAGCGTTACCTTACTGCATAGGACAAACGACAAGATAGAGGGTGGGAGGGACAATTTTTGCTACTTTGGGAGACAAAATCTTCACTTAATCAAAAAAGTTTTTGAGAAACCCTATCTTTTCAAAAGAGCTGTCTAACTATTCCACACAATGCGACTTAAAATATTTTTCCAATTTCTGTTACGTGTATGGAGTGCCCCCCCCCCCCATAAATATTTATTTTTGTAATTTAACTTAAAACTAACATAACGTCTTTAACAAGACATCTGTACTCCAAATTTAATTGATATACGCATCTTGTAGTTTTCGATAAAATGCCTGTGACATACGCGGACGCAGACAGACAGACAGACAGAGCTTCGAAACTATAAGGGTTCGCTTCGCATCGCTCCGGAACGCTTAAGCAGACGCTTGCAGTTGCTTCGTCATCGGTGTCGCGGTATTCGTATCGTACCTTAAGCGCATTAAACTTTACTTATTATGATTAAACTAAGATAAGTTTACTTAGAAAGGTAAATCCCCGACGTCATCTCAGAAAACCGCAAGAGCGTTCGGACACGCCCGAATAGGGTTCCGTAGCCATCGAAAAAAATATTTTTCTAAGGATTTCGTATTTTGTACGGATCCAAGTTTAGGTATATTTTATACCTCTGCTCTCTTAAACTATAATTTCAAGAATCCGCTATAGTTTTCCTAAGTTTGCTATGGGTACTTACTACCATCCATTTTTTCAGTTTTCCTCCCCATTCGCTCGATTTAATGGTTTTAAATGAGCTTCCAACATACCCTACGCTACAAGGTTGGATATTCCCATTACGTCTTGGTAGTCCAAATATTTTTTGCCAATTGTACCATTTTCTCAGCAGTTTTTTTTTTTTCATTATATCAAATTAAACTTAGGTACTACACAATATATAAAAACGTTTGATGGCGATGAAGACATATAATCCGTGCAAAATTACAGCTTTCTAGCTTGATAGTCCCTAGGCCGCGGACGGACAGACAGACAGAACCCTTAACTATCTACTCACGATTTCTTATAATGACGAGTATCCCCATAACAAATGGATGTAATAATCTGAATATATTAATTATAATATATATAAGCATAAGATTATCCGAGCATGTTGTGAAATGTTACTTAAATGTATTTTTCCTCTTTAGTTAATTTATTTTTACTAATAAAAGCTTGTTTTTAAAAAGGTTTTTTTTTTTTTTTTTACTTTCTAGAGGGTCGCATATTCACGCCGACTAAAGTACGCATCAAGACGAATCAAACGAGCCCAAACTCGATGCGGTTGCGTCGTTTAATTACCGGATTTCTATGGTCACCTTCCAGCTCCATCATCAGACCCTGGTTACTATCTAGCACCAAAGTACTCGTCAAGTCAAAGCAAAGGAACCTAAACTCGATGGGCTTGTGTCGTTTCATTACGGACTTCCTATGGCCACCTTCCAGCTTCATCATTAGATCAGCTTCATGTCATAATAATAATGCATTGTCATCCGATTTACACATCCTTGCAAAATTTCAGCTCAATCGGAAAACGGCAAGTGGATCAAATTTAACTTTCTTTGCTGACTGTACTTTCTGTTGACAGTAATTGCATTGTCACCCAAACTACATTTGCATACCAAATTTCAAGTCGATGCTATTAACCGTTGAAGAGTTCCGTCCTGCGCAGACGATCCTGTCTGGACTGCCAGGATGTCACTAACAGAATATTGTATTGTCACGCGATTTACATAAGCATTCCAAATTTCACGTCAATCTGACTACTGGAAGTTGGTCAAATTATACTTGCAAGATTTGACTACAGACAGACAGACAGACAACGGGACAGGTGAAAGTAAATAAAAGCTTGTAAGTAATTATTAAAGACCGTCGCAGTGAAATATTCAGGTGGAAATTTGGTGAAAACATTAAACATCTATATATATAAAAGAAGAAACTGACTGACTGACTGACTTATAGATCAACGCACAGCCCAAACCTTAATGTAGACGTACTAAGAAACTATTTTTCGAAAGGGATTTTTCGAAATTCCTAAATTTTTTCGCTAAATCTGTTTGTAGTCGAATCTCCGAAACTATTGAGCCGATTTTAAAAATTCTTTCACCGTCAGGAAGCTACACTATCCTTGATTGACATAGGTTACTTTTTATCCGGGATAATATCAAAATTCCCGCGGGGGAAATAAATTAATTCAATTTCGGAGCTAATTTAAAAAATTCTTACATATTATGTGATATGACTATCTCCAAATAACAAAGGACTTTTCTTTGGGAAATTACAAAATTCCCATGGGATAGAAAAAACTGAATGCAACTTCGGGGATGATTTTAAAAATTCTTTCACCAATAGAAAGCTACACTATTTCTCATTAGTATAGACTACTCTTCTTCGGGAAAATGCAAAATTCCCGCGGGATAGAAATAAGTGAATTCAACTTCGGGTCTGATTTTAAACGTTCTTTCACCAAAAGTAAGCTACAGTATTCCTGATTGACATAGGATACGTTTTTCCGGGAAAATGAAAAATTCCCGCGGGATAGAAATAAGTAAATTCATCTTTGGCTTTTAAAAAATCTTTCATTTGATATAAATCCTCGATTGACATAGACCACTTTTTTTTCGGAAAATCCAAAATTCCCATGGGATAGAAAAAACTGAATTCAACTTCAGAACTGATTTTAAAAATTCTTCCACTAATATAAAGCTGCACTATTGCTGATTGGTATAATAGATTACTCTTCTTTGGAAAAATGCTAAATTCCCGCAGGATAGGTAGAAGTAAGTAAGACAATCCAAATTCGGAGCTGATTTTAAAAATTCTTTCACTAATAGTAATCTGCAGTATCTCTGATTGACATAGGCTGCTTTTCTACAGAAGAATGCAAAATTCCCGCAGGATCGACATAAGTAAATTCATCATTGGGGTTGATTTAAAAAGATATTTTACCAATTGGGAGCTATATTATCCCTGACTTTACAATTTCTCGAGATACAATCCTATATCGTGTAGGAAGTCGCCGGCAAAAGAAACGCGTAGTACTTTAACGTCTTTAACGTTTCAGCGAAACAGGGTTTCAGAGTTGGTACGAATTATGAATGATTAATTACGTATGTAGGTTGATTTTTAAATTCCAAATTGTGCACCATCTGTCTAAAACAACGTCTTACTGTATTTATATTTCCATGTAATCCTCCGAAAAATCAATCAAAACACGAAAAAAAGGATCGCAGAAAGTAAATGTATGTTAATTGTTACCCCAAATTTAACGCGAGCGAAGCCGCGGGCAAAAGCTAGTATTACATAAAAGCACTAGTTTAATACATCAGTGCTTATAAGCAAGTACCCTGACCTAATCCAATACGATAAAACGCTGGTTTTGATATAATGTTGATTTTAATTGCCTACAAACCGTCCGTACGTCAGTACATTACACCAGTTTTCGCAGAGCTAGGTGATTTCATCAAACATACCATGTAAAGTGCCAAGCTAATATCCATATACAGCGCTCGGTCGCGGGAGATACACGTATGAATAGTTATTTTTTTCCTTGACTGTATAATTTAATTAAGTATAAGTGAATTTAATTATTTAAATGTTTTGTATAAAACGTTGTCATTTATAGTCAACAAAAATCAGTGTCGGTGGTGAACTAAGTGTTAAAGGTCTGAAGTGTTGTGTCAGTGATAAACGATTAAGTCGAGTGAAATATAAGGTTTGTGACCAAATAGAAAATAAGGGAAAATACTTATAAATATAATGGACTGGTTTCATAAATAGTAGATTGCACAACGAGACCATAAAACGACCCATTTTGAACCGACTTCAAAAAAAGGAGGAGGTTATCTATTCGGTTGTATTTATTTTTTAACCGACTTCAAAAAAAAGGAGGAGGTTATCAATTCGGTTGTATTTTTATTTTTTTTTAATGTTTGTTACCTCAGAACTCGGCATTTATGAACCGATTTGAAAAATTGTTTTTGAGTTCGTCTAGGAATGCTTTCAATTAGGTCCTATAAGCAGCAAATTAGGATCTGATGATCGTATCTTAAGGTAATCGAGGGAACTCTTCAAATATTGTAGGGACACCTATGGTAATTTGGATATATTTAGCAGTAACTCGTGCATTTGCTCTTGCAAATCATAATTTGGTGAAGTGGAACTGATGATGAAGACCAGATTTGACCAACGGAACTACTACTATCAATAACAAGTATTTCACCGGTTAAGTTTAAATTATCATGATTAATATACTTACCTAGATAAGCGACTAAGAAGAAGCTTTAAGTTAATGATTCTTTCGAACTGATCTGATGCTAAAACAATGTTTTTTTTTTTTTCATTTATAAAGCGCTTATAAGGTGCTTTATTACATTACAATCTAGCCTATCTAGGCTAATAAGCAATTTATCTTTAACTTAAACTATCTAATCAGAATTTAATCTAAGAAAATGTCCATTGGCAGTTCTTAGTTCCTTAAGGGGAAGACACTATGTTCATGTGTTCTTTTGTGCACTGCAAACATTTTTATTCACTAGTCACTATTCTAGCACTACACTAATTCAAAAGGCTTAGTTCTTTTGAGTCGTCTTTTTAAGTCCGTGTTGTCGAGAAGCTGGATTGCCTCGACGTTCACATGTTGGTGAAGTCTTTTCTCGTGACTTTCTGCGTATTTCTGTATTACTTTAGAAACGAAATCCACTTTGAGGTCCCGATGGAGGTCGTCATTCCTAATATACCAGGGTGCGTTCACAATATCCCTGAGCACTTTATTTTGGAATCGTTGTATAATTAGTATGTTACTTTGTTTGGTGCAGCCCCATAGCTGTATACCATACGACCATACCGGCACTAGGACTTGTTTGTACAGCAATAGCTTATTGTGTAACGATAGTGTGGAGTATCTTCCTAATAGCCAGTACATTTGCTTGTATCGTATTTCGAGTTCTTGCCGTTTTTTTTTACGTGAGCTTTCCAGCGTAGCTTCGTGTCTAATGTCATACCGAGGTATTTAGCTGTGTTTGCATATGGTACTTGTTGTTGATTTATGTATATGGGTTTATATGATAACATTCTGTTAGTGAAATCAATATGAATGGATTTTGACTCGTTCAGTTTGATTCGCCATGTTTTTGTCCAGTTATAGACTTTATCTACTGCTGCTTGGACATTTTTCACTGCTTCCTCGTGATTGTGACCTGTCGCCATTATAGCAGTATCATCAGCGAAAGTAGCCATTGTAGTTTTTTCCAGTTGAGGGATATCACAAGTGTATAAAAGGTACAGGACCGGCCCTAAAACACTTCCTTGTGGTACTCCAGCTTTGATTTCTTTAAGTTCAGAGTACGCATTGTCTTGTCTTACTCTAAAAAATCTATTTGATATGTAGGATTCCAATAAATCCGTGAATTGCTTGGGTAGCCTTAATTTTAATTTATGAATTAAACCTTCGTGCCAAACCTTATCAAAGGCTTGAGCTACATCTAAAAATATGGCTGAACAAATTTGCTTACTTTCCAAACTTCTTTCAATTACGTTTGTTATTCTATGAACTTGATCTATCGTAGAGTGTCTCTCTCTAAATCCAAATTGGTGGTTTGGGATCATATTCTGTTCGTCAATTATTGGTTTTAATCTTTTTAGTAGTAATTTTTCAAATAGCTTTGACATAACAGGTAGCAGAGAAATGGGCCTGTATGATGAAGTGTCATGAGGTGGCTTACCGGGCTTTGCAATCATAATAACTTCAGCGACTTTCCATTGACTTGGTACGTGCTTGAGTCGAAATGAGGCATTTATCAGGTAAGTTAACTTCACTAACGCCTTTCGAGGAAGGTGATGTAACTGAAAACAATGTAACTAAGCCGTGTTTGGGCTTAATGGAATCGTTGTGAGATGTTCTTTGGCTACGAATCACAAAAAGTGAGAAATAAAGAAAATTTTTAACAAAAAAGTAAAACCGACTCCAAAAAAATAAAAAAATAACAAAAAATGGAACCGACTACAAAACCCTTGAAAATATTTTTCTAGGTAAGTAGGTAGGTACGTACTAGCTCGAAGTCGGTGACTCAGCACGACCCAGCAGGAGGGATTGAAACCCATAGTATGTAGGTGAGGTAGACGACTATTGTGAATTGTCCCACTCCTGCTGGCTCGTGCTGAGTCACCGACTTCGAGCTAGTACGTACCTACTTACCTAGAAAAATATTTTCAAGGGTTTTGTAGTCGGTTCCATTTTTTGTTATTTTTTATTTTTTATATAATTAATATAGGAACATAGAACCTCCTTTTTGAAGTCGGTTAAAAATGTGTACTTAGAAACTTTTTTTCCACATTAGCCTTCGATGTTAGGTTTTTTTAGGGTTTCGTGTCCATAGGGTGCCAAGCGAACCCTATTACTGAGACTCCGCTGTCTGTCTGTGTCTGTCCGTCCGTCTGTCACAGGGCTCTACCTATCTCTTGAGTCGTAATAGTTAAGCACTTGAAATTTTCACAGATTATGTATTGCTGTGGCCGCTGTAACAACAAATACTATAAAGTACTATAAAGTAACTATAAAGAATGAAATAAACATTTAAGGCGTGCTCCCATCCAACGTATTTTATTTTATTTTATTACATTACAAAAATAAATATTTATAGGGGGGGCACTCCATATACGTAACAGAAATTGAATAAAAAACTCGCATCAACGTGTGGTACATAGTTCGACAGCTCTTTTGAAAAGATTGTAAGGTTTCTCAAAAAATTTTTTGATTAACCCTTTGACCATTATTTTTTTAAAGCAATGAATCGAGAACTTTAAAGATACGCACAGCATGAATGATTTTTTTTATGATTTTTGAGAAAGAGAAATGTATATATTATTGCAGGGTTTCCGAATTATGAGACGGCAATATGTTTGCCGCTATCAGCCAAGGGCATTAAGTGACAAGACCGTCATGTCAGTTTGCCGGGGGAACTACGGGTGGCACGACGTATCTAAAATAAATAAATTAAAAACCAATAGATGATAAGATTGATTGATTGATTTTTTATCATTATGGAACTACTAGTGGTCAATACGGAGTAGGCTTCCTGGTGGCTAAGAAGTGGAAAGAGAATATAATAGAGTTCCGGGGATATTCTGACAGAATTGCAGTCGTAAAACTGAGATTAAGCAAACTTCACACACTAACAATAATTCAAGCATATGCACCAACGACCTCCCACGATGATGAAGAAACAGAGGATTTTTATGACCTGCTCAACAAAGCCTGTGACGAACAGCGCGGCACCTGGAACGTAGTTCTAGGCGACTTCAATGCCAAAACAGGCATCAGGAGTGAGCTGGACGACGACCAAGTTATTGGACCACACGGGCTGGGAGACCGAAACATACGCGGCAGTCGTCTAATTCAGTTTGCTTTTGGGCAAGGTCTTAAAATCTGCAACAGCTATTTCTACAAAAAGAATCAAAGACGCTGGACCTGGATTTCACCTGACGGAAGAACCAAAAATGAGATAGACTATATATTGACACCTAAACTAAGCATAATTAAAAATGTAAACATCATCAACACAATAAATTACAGTTCTGATCATAGACCTTTGCGCGCAACACTATCCTTCGACTTCAAAATACAACGCATAAAGAAAATCATGAAACGTCCTAAAATATTAGATAGACTTACCATTGCAAATAACCACGATCAATTCAACTTAGAGTTAGAGAACCACTTCGACAGTTTGAGCCTGGACGCCGACGACGTTGAAGACCAATACAAACGGATCCTCAACAGTATTGACTATGCAAATAGTAAAATCAGAACGAATTACCAAAGACAAGCAAAGCTCTCCAGCAATACTCTAGCATTAATAAAACGTAGACGAATCCTGCCTATAGCTTCACAAAGTTACAATAGTTTGGACAGACAAGTAAAACGCAGCATCAGATGCGATATTCGGAATTACAACACAACCGCAGTGAAGACAGCGCTGAGCCGAAATACCTCACTTAAAATTGCAAGACAGGGAATCCACCATGGAACAAAGCCGTGGATAAACAGTTTAATGGATGAAAACGGCAAAAAACAACATGGCAGAGATAAAATATTAGAAATTTGCACTTCATATTTTAAAAACCTTTATTCTGATCCATTGAAAAAAACTACCACCAGAGATTACTGCTGTCCAGAGGTCATCCCTCCAATAACAGACTGTGAAGTGAATCGAGCTCTTCGAGTCATGAAGTTCGGTAAAAGTCCTGGAGCAGATGGAATCAGCGCGGAAGGTTTGATTCTGGGGAAGCGTACTTTATTGCCACACTTAACAAAACTATTTAATACCATACTCCAGACGGGCCAGATTCCCAAGCTGATGCTCCATTCAAACATCATATTACTTCACAAAAAAGGGGATAAAAGTGACATCGACAAATATCGCCCAATAAGCCTTGTCTCTCATCTATACAAAACGTTTTTAAAAATAATAGAATTTCGCATTGCAGACCAATTAGGAAAACACCAGCCCCCGGAACAAGCTGGTTTTCGCTCTAGCTTTTCCACAACTGACCATCTCCACACACTGAATCAAATCATCGAAAAGTGCCACGAATATAACCAGCCTTTATACCTCGCTTTCGTTGACTATTCGAAAGCATTCGACAGTATCACCCATCAATCCATAATTGAAGCACTCCACCTACAAGGAATTGAACCCACCTACATTAACCTTATCAACTTCATATACGATAACAGCACAGCAGACATAAAACTGCAATCGACCGGACCATCATTTAAAATTCAAAAAGGTGTCAAACAGGGCGACCCATTATCTCCAAAACTCTTTACAAGTACCCTAGAGCAAGTTTTCCGCAAACTGGCGGCCTTGTGGGAGACGAAGGGCATCATTGTTGTCGGCGACAAAAGATTAACCAATCTTAGATTCGCTGACGACATTGTTCTGTTCTCCTCATCCGCATCGGAATTACAAACAATGCTTCAAGACCTAAGCTCTGCAAGCCTTCGAGTTGGTCTGAAAATGAACCGGTCAAAAACTCAGGTAATGACCAACAGCACGAAACGTAAGGTAGAGGTAGACGGGCAGTTGTTACAATATGTCGACGAGTATCCCTATTTAGGCCAATTAGTCTCTTTCAGCCACAGACAAGATAAGGAAGTCGAAAGACGGATCCAAAACGCCTGGAAGAGCTATTGGTCTATGAAAGAACACATGAAGGGTGATCTTCCGCTAGCCTTAAAGCGGAGGCTCGTCGACATGTGTATACTGCCTGTCCTAACTTACGGTGCGCAAACATGGTCACTTACTGAGTTACAGAAGACCAAATTGAAGGTTTGCCAGAGAGCAATGGAGCGCAGTATGTTGGGAGTGAAACGGGTTGACCGGATCCGGAACACTATATTGCGCTCCAAAACACGCATTGCTGATGTGGGTGTCAAGACTGCCAGGCTGAAATGGGACTGGGCAGGCCACGTCAGCCGTATGGAACCCAATAGGTGGGCTAAAATAGCCACAGACTGGATACCACAAAATGGACTTCGGCGGCGTGGTAGACCCAGGCGTCGATGGCGGGACGATCTGGACGCCTTTCTTCGCAGCTGGTCAGAGATCGCCCAAGAAAGGGTAGAGTGGAGGACATGGGGGGAGGCCTTTGCCCAGCAGTGGGACACATCTACAGGCTTCTAAATAATAATAATAATAGATGATAAGAAATAATTAAAACCTTTATTGAACTTAAAACTGAATTCTTTCAAATAAATAACCGGGCAAGAGCATATCGGGTTAAGCAACAACAATATATTATATTATAAGATTGCACGCACGAACAATCAACACTTTTTTTGCGAGATTTTTTTACTTCCGTTGTCATTTCTAACTAACACGGCTAATTCAGCAATAAAGGTAAAAGGCAAATTTGAAGTATTGAATTAAGCTATTGCTCCATATATAAATCAATAACAATTGTAGCCTAACCCACCCTTTCCTTTAATAAACACCAGACACTTAACGGATAGTGGCAAATATATTGCCGTCTTCATTTTTTAAAATTATCAAATAACAGATTTTTTTTCTTTAAATTTTATATCGCCAATCTTGTCTCTGAAAGTAGAGAATTGTGACTATCGGATAAATCCAGCAAACAAAATTTTATTTACAAACATTTTTGTTCAATTGTAAGGAATAGTTAAAAATCTAAGTTCAGGCCTAAGAATCATCATTTAACATGGGTTGGAATAACGTTTATCTGCTATTATTTTTTTCGTAAATTGGTACGAGTATGTTCTCTTATGCGAACCAAAAGTTATATTAACTAACAACACGTTCATTGAGAAAAAAATAAAATATCTGAGTCGTATGACGGCAAATATCTTGCCGTTACCCACTAAAGGGTTGTGAAGATTTCCGGAAATAATCGCTCCCAAAGTAGCAAAAATTGCGTCCGCCTCCCCCTCTATCTTGTAAACCGTTTGTCCAAAAAATATGGAAAGGTGACGCTTAATAAATACTTTCAACGAAAATTGGTTTCAACATGATCGGATATACTGTTTTTGAGTTATTGCCGAAAAACTGCGCTTCTCAACAAAAGGACGTAAGTGCCGTGAAGATACGCTCTTTTTCTGGTAATAGATTTTAAGACTGTAGTAAGTGTTTTAATTGTGTTATAACGCACATAATATTACTTGATTTTTTCGTAATGGCTACGGAACGCTATCTTGGGCGTGTCCGACACGCTCTTGGCCGGTTTTTTGTTATTTTTTTGGTCGGTTTTACTTTTTATGTTTGTTACCTCAGAACTCCGTCATTTGTGAACAGATTTGAATTTTTTTTTTCGTTCGTATAGTAATACCTTCAATTAGGTCCCATAAGCACCAAATCAGGATCTGATGATTAAATCCTAGGGAAATCGAGGGAAGTGTTCAATTATTGTATGGACATCTATGGTAATTTGGATATACTTAGTAGTAACTCGTACATTTGCTGTTGAAAATCATCATTTTGGTGAAGTGGAATTCGGACTTGACTAGTTTTCATATAAGTACTCGTAGGTACGAATTATATTATAGCCTTCGCAAGTTGGTAAGTCCAAGGACTAGTCAAGTCAGACCTTAGGCTTCAATATATTATCCTAAGTTATAAGAAGAAATGATATTTGAAGTTGTTATAAAATATTTTACATTGTTATAAATAAATTTCAGGACCGACCATTGAACACCCATTTAGATCTCACTTCTTTTGTCGTTAAAGTCAACAATCAAGGCATATATCATAATATCGAACTTAGCTCTATATATATATATAATTGCTTGTTTATAGGTATTATATAGATGTGTGCAGCAATGGACCCGGCGTTGGCGAAGGAGGTGTCGATGCTGGCGCGGCGGCGCGACGTGGACGCGGCGGCGGCGGCCGGCGACTCCCCCGTGCAGCAGTTCTACCGTGGCGCGGTGGTGTTCCTCACGGGCGGCTCCGGGTTCGTGGGGAAGCATCTCGTGGAGAAGCTGCTCAGGTAATGCTGATGAGGAATGGGATTTGGTCGGGGCTGATCAACACATGGTGCAAAAAGAAGGGTGTTTAAGTTTGACGTCAAAGTCTGTCTGTCTTTCAAATGGATGTACTGATTTCTTATAGTATATTTACTAGCTGTTGCCCGCGTTTATCGCTATCCCGCGGGAAATATGCATTATTTTGGAATAAAAAGTAGCCTATGCCCTTCCTCGGGACTCCAACTATCTCCGTACTGATCGTATCAGCGGTTGAAGCGTGAAAAGGTAACAGAAAGACAGAGGTACTTTTACATTTATAATATTGGTAGGAAAGCAGGGATTTCTGTTCCTGTTATTAGTTTTGCGTGCTCACCACGCGTGTTGTTCCAGAACGTGCGACGTGGAGCGCGTGTACCTGCTCATGCGCGGTA
Source organism: Choristoneura fumiferana (assembly GCF_025370935.1). Taxonomy (NCBI): domain Eukaryota; kingdom Metazoa; phylum Arthropoda; class Insecta; order Lepidoptera; family Tortricidae; genus Choristoneura; species Choristoneura fumiferana. Next base: position 2,013,811 of record NC_133499.1, on the reverse strand, counting down.
AGAAAGGCCACAGCGCGCAGGAGCGGCTCGCCAGGATATTCCAGGACCCGGTGAGAGGACCATTACAACCTGTGGCGTGCATTGAGTAGGCAGCAGGGTAGGGCTAGCGCTGGTGGCGCGCTGCTGCACAGCAAACTGCCAACACAGTACAAAAACCGGCCAAGAGAACGTCGGACACGCCCGAAATAGGGTTCCGTAGTCATTACGAAACAATTAAGTAATATTTTTCTAAAGATTTCGTATTTTGTACGTAATATTCCAAGTTTAGGTATATTTTATACCTTAAGCTGCTATTTACTCTTAAACTACTAATAATTCTCAATAAAACTCAACCGTTATAGTTTTCCTTGTAAGTTTGATATACTTACTAGCATCCTGATTTTTTCAATTTTTTCTCATCCAACCTTATAGTGTGGCCTAGAGCAGCCTAAGGTATAAAATATACCTAAACTTGGAAGATTCCGTATAAAATACGAAATCCTTAGAAAAATATTACTTATTTTTTTGTAATGGCTACGGAACCCTATGTTGGGCGTGTCCGACACGCTCTTGGCCGGTTTTTTGTACTATGCTACCAACTACCTTGGAATGGACCCAATGCACGCCAATGTCAACACAACACGCCACATCACAATACAATATTTTGTAGTACAATGACTCCTTACCTTAACTGAAACATCACCATAATAAACAATTCGGAATAACCTAAGCTATATCCTATCCTATACCTATCCATATACCATACCTATCGACATAGTTCTTCTTCATAGGACTTCTGTTGCTAATGACATGAGATAAAACATGCCAATTACTGGGACCTTATGCCCTCGTTTGTTGTGGAGGTTCTAACTACATCTCAATTGCAGGTATACGACACGTTGCACAAATGCAACCCGGACTTCCCGAAGCGTGTGGTTGCTGTGGAGGGAGACATCACGAAGATCAGGCTCGGGATCAGCGATCCCGATTGGAAAATGCTGGCTGACCAGGTGAGAGTAAACAGTAGAGTAATCTGCAGAGATACAAAATACACTCATTAGAAACTAGACGAAAAAGTTTCGATATCATGACCCTGTACAACATCTGCAGGGGCTACTACAACAGCGCAGAGCTTCTTGAGCGCATTCGCTTCTCCCTCGATTCTGTTCGCGCTCCCGCGCCTCTTTCGTCGTCCCGCTCTCGCGCACCAAAGCCGGCGTTCGCGCACCCTTGCGAAGAATATTCAGTATTCAGTATTCATTTATTTGGCAAAAACATAAGACTTATAAATACTAGTACTTACAGAAATTATGCACCCTGGTAGGGTATAGCCACAATTATTATATATGAAATTAAAATCTAATACACAACTAAAAGCCCTGCCTGAAAACTACTTAAAAAATACTAGACTTAAAAAAAATATATATTTCTATTATTGAAATTGCACAAAGTTAAATTATTATGTATTAGGTATGGCACGATAATAATTTGTTTCTACCTAAATGTGCATTAATTTAATATAATATCACAACAAATTTATTTCTAAACAAACAAATAAAATATCTATATTTTTATTCATTTAAAAAGTCTGTGATAGAATAATAACATTTTTGTAAAAGGTCTGTTTTTAGCTTAGCTATAAATAAAGTATTATTTTTGATATTTTTTGTATTTAAAGGTAATTTATTGTAAATGTTAATTGATCTATAATAATATGCTCCTTGTATAACCAGGCTTGTGTTTCGGTTGATATCTTTAATGAGTCAAGGTCCCAATTTAAAAATAAAACGTTAAAGTGCTTTGTCAACTAATGTTGTAATAAGTAGAGCTACGAATAAATTATTCGTAGTAATAGGAGGTGATCATTGGAGGATGAGATTTGTGATATATATACTTTTAACGTAATAATAATAACGTAAATAAGAATATCTTAACGTTTGTTAATTGCGTTTGTTTGCTTATTTTGTACAATAAAGTGTTTACATACATACATGTATACCACCTACATATCTATTGACTGTTTTAGAATATAAGTAGATTATGTGCTCAATAAGTAGATTATTGTTATTGGTAGGGGTACCGTACTGGCTACTCTGCTTTGTTTCGACTAACGTGCTTATTAGCGTACTCCGACCGGTTAGCTTTCTGTGAAGTGTACGTTGGCTAGAAATCATCACATGTGCCTTAGTGAGATATGTTTAGGGAGTAAGTGCATCTTAATTTTAGTCATAGTACTAAGAATACTTGTATCATCTTCTGTACACTTATTTCTGTTTGTTCTCCAAATAAATAAGTAAATAAATTAATTACGTAAATAGCTAACCTAACAACATCTTACAGTGACCATATCAATATAAAAAATCTATTATGTTTTAAATAAATAGATTGACTTGGGCATCGCATGGCACAATGTATCTCATAAGTAGGTACCTAATACATATTAAATTAAGTAGATTGTTTAGTGCGATTGCCAAGTCAATCATCAGTGACAACGCAAGTTCATAATTTAATAAATAAAGCGTTACGTTGTGGAGGTCCATTTCAAGTAAAATGCAAGTACAGTCTACAAAAAGTACAGTCGGCCAGAAATGCTTGTATTAAAAGCGAAATTTTTAGCAGAAACTTTTAAAATTAGCGACGTTATGTTGACGACAAGTTTCCCGCAGGTGACCGTGATATTCCACGTGGCGGCGACCACCACCTTCGACGAGCCGCTCCGCGTCGCCACGCTGACCAACGTCCGAGGAACCACGCAGACGCTGCTGCTGGGAAAGGACTGCAAGAATATCAAGTGAGTCCATAGGCTTAGTAACTGCCATCTTACCATCCCAGCCTATATACGTCCCACTGCTGGGCACAGGCCTCCTCTCAGAACACGAGGGTTTGGGCCATAGTTCCCATGCGGGCCCAGTGCGGTTGGGAACTTCACACGCACCATTGAATTGCTTGCCAGGTTTCCTCACGATGTTTTCCTTCACCGCAAAGCTCGTGGTAAATTTCAAATGTAATTCCGCACATGAATTTCGAAAAACTCAGAGGTGCGAGCCAGGGTTTGAACCCACGACCCTCTGCTTGAGAGGCGATAGGTCAAACCACTAGGCCACCACGGCTCATATAAACTTAACTTAACTAACCAACTTAACTTAACTGCCCATCTTATTGTTTAAATATTCTTCTTTGTCGTTTCGCTCTTGTCAACGCGGTCGTGGTTACAGTGAGGCGTCCACATCGGTTGTAGAGGACACAGCTCCTATTAGCGTAACGTGCTACATTGTTGTCGTGTTTTGCGAGCCATAAATGACTCAGCTGTTAAGTGTACAAATGTAAGCAATTTTGTGTACTGGATTTAGGTTATCTATGGCCACATTTTCTAGCAGTGTCGTGAAAAAATTTTTTTTACCAAAAACTCAAGTTTAATAATAATAGGGAGTAGGATAACATTAATAGTTGCCAATATTATTATTCGTAGTTGCCAATCAACCGCCTAAAGTTTCGTTCTTGCTCCAGATCCTTCGTCCATGTATCCACGGCGTACTCACACGCGACATACGGCCGCATCAGCAAAGAGGTCCGCGAGGAGTTCTACGACAGCCCCGCCCACCCGGACACCATCATAGACCTGGTGCAGCAGCTGAGCGAGGAGAAACTCGCTGCTATCAAGCCTCAGTGAGTTTTAAATTATTTCCCCCAACGATAAAGTCCTATAGACAGGTACATGACACGCGACGGCGACAACGGCTGGTTCCAAATCGTGCTAAGTAGGTATATTTAGGGGCTGTTTCACCATCCATTGATTAGCGTTAACCGACGGTTAAATGTGATGCCGTCTCCGTCTATTTGAACAAAACAAATAGAGACGGCATCACACCTAACCGACAGTTAACACTAATCAATGGATGGTGAAACAACAGTCCCTAGTCTTACTGTTTGATAGGAAGAATATTATTTTTTTACCCGACTGCCCGAAAGAGGGTTATGTTTTTCGAGCGTATGTGAGTATGTAGTATGTGGTGCAGCATTACTTAAACGTCCACGAGCTCATAAGGTGCCCGTGAACCCTAAGCAAGCTGACATAAATCAAAACACGTAGAATTTTGCAGAAAACACTTTTTATTTAAAAATTAAACAGCCGCACTTTAAAAGAAAAACACACAAATAACTATAAAAAACACAAAAAATAAACAAATTGTTATAAAAAATTAACCAAAAAATATATATAAAAATAAACACAAAAAAAGGAACAGATTTTGGTATCACATGTTAGACAGAGCTGTTAGTGAATTAGGTACGTAAGAACATTATAATTGGTACGGTTATGGAAAAAAAGTTAATCAACCGCAAGCCAAATAAATCCAAATTCAATACAGAAATGCGCCTTTGTAAAGGCCTTTTAAAATTTTGAAAAGGAAATCATCCCCTAAAAACCTATACAAAAGACAATATTAAAAACTTAGGTAATCTCTGAAATGATGTAAGCTAGTACTAATGACTACATGCATGTATTCACCGGGTGACCAACCTAAAATCTATGAGAGCAAAAAAACTATTATACGTTTGTCTTTCATATATGATATTAGCAAAACATTATTAGCATTATTTTATAGGGGTGATTAGGTTATTTAAACTCTTTTTAATCAGTTCACCACGAAACGGTATGCTCTTCTGAACCTCCACGCTAACGGATCCCACGGAGCAGTAGACGTCACACGCTCCAGTCTCCCGAGATTAAACGTGCGGATAATAACCACATGGCGACACCCATCACGAGTAGGTGGTAGATCAGGGTGTGAGTAGGGGTATAGGTAGGACTGAAAAGAGAATTTTAATTAGCCCACAACAAGGAAAAGACCCAAACTAACACGTCCCTAGACAACCACGGAATCAAAACTTACCCGATGAAAATCGGCAGTATCGGAGAAATTGTTAAAACGCCCAGTCACACGGGCGTGCAGCAAAAAAGAAGCGGGCAAACGCTTAACATCTTGCGGCACAAGCCGGCCACACACAATTGGTAAAATCACTTGTACTGACTTTTATCAATCACTACACCAAGGAAAAACTGGTTGCAGAATATTTTTTAGATCAAAATTCCAACTCAGGCGAGAGCTCTGCGCTATCCAACATGTGATCAAAGAATAGAGGCCAAAAACAAAAACATCAGTCGAACCCACGAAACAAAGAATTCAATTTTCAAATTTCAAATCAGAAACCAAATGTGTAATATAAAAAGAATTAACTGCCAGCACACAACCGGCCAGTAAAAATGTTTGGAAAATGAAAAAAGTATGCAACAAGCATCTCGCATGCAGCGTTGTAATGCTGCAGTGGGTATGTATGTCTATTTCTTTGGTCCTCGCTGCAGCCTAAACGGCTGGACGGATTAACATTTGAGATTCGTCATAACTGTTGAAGTGACATCTATAGGGAATATAATATTTCAATATGAGCTCTAGCCCACTAGACTTGTTTTCTTCTTTTTAGATTTTTTTAAGGCAATTGAGATTTTAGGGTTAATGAGCCAAAATGGCAAAAACGGAACCCCTATAGTTTTGCCATGTCTGTCTGTCTGTCTGTCCGTCCGTCCGCGGCTTTGCTCAGGGACTATCAATGCTAGAAAACTGTAATTTTTCACGGTATAAGTATGCCGACAAAATGGTACTTACAATTTTTTAGTTTACCACAGACGTAAAGTGGGGGTGATTTTTTTTTCTCATCCAACCCTATAGTGTGGCGTATCGTTGGATAGGTCTTTTATAACCATTAGGGATTTGCTAAGTTGATAAAACTTGGAAGATTCTGTATAAAACACGAAATCCTTAGAAAAATATTACTTATTTTTTTCGTAATGGCTACGGAACATGTCATGTTCGGGCCATGTCTGTCTGTCTGTCTGCCTGTCTGTCCGTCCGTCCGCTGCTTTGCTCAGGGACTATCAATGCTAGAAAGCTGTTATTTTGCAAGAAAATAAATAAAAATATTCAAAAATATTTTTTTTTAGTGTTCCTCCGATAGACGTAAAGTGGGGGTGATTTCTGGTCTCTATATTTTAATACAGCTATCCAATTCAGCTGTTGAAATATTGGGATTTTATTCCTATCTATTTAAGAATTCCAGCTACCTTACATACCAGACTTCATTCGAATCCGTCCCGCCGTTTAAGGAGTGAAAAATATACACACACATACACACAAGCTTTCGTATTTATAATATTAGTAAAATTAGGATTTTGATGAAGTTTGTAGTGTGAGTGTTTTCGGGGCCGGACAACCAATTTAGCTTGGTATTATCAGCGAGAAAACTTGTTCTTATGATTTCGCAAAGACCTAGCGAAACTCGGTCATCCACTACTATGATTAAGTCATCACTATATAGATCTACATTGAGAATATTGAGCCTTACCGATGTAAGTTAGTTAATATTCTGATGCAAATAATTGATTTATGACTGGTCGGCTAGTAGTGTGATACAGTTTCAAGTTAGCGATACTAAAACGGTTGATAAACAGGAAAACTATGCAAGATTAATGCAAGTAAGTCGTGTATTGGTCCAAGTAAACAAACCGGACATGCACTGATTCTTGTAATTGTACCTATGTCATTGTAACATTATCTCAGTTAAACGAGTAATAAACCTCCTAATATTATACGTAATTGCGTAAACTTGTGAATGTGTGTGTGTGTGTGTGTGTGTGTGTGTGTGTGTGTGTGTGTGTGTGTGTGTGTGTGTGTGTGTGTGTGGTGTTTCTTATTCCCACGCTTTAAGCACGAATTTGGGTCATTATTCGAGTTTGTTCCGTATTATTTTCGTGGGCACATTTTTGTCGACATGGTAGAAGATTCTGTATTCCAGTTTCCAGGTTATCTATCTAGTAACCGAAAATGTCATCAAACTCTACGTCCCATTCCATTCATAAAAAAACCGGCCAAGAGCGTGTCGAACACGCCCAAAATAAGGTTCCGTACCCATTACGAAAAAATTAAGTATAATATATTTTTCTAATAATCTTCCATACTTAAGGTATAGGGGAGGGGGCCCAAAGTGAGCACCATTAGAGGAACTGAGAAAAAAGTATGAAGAAAATATCAGTATCACTTAACTTTAAATGCTATTTAAAGCTGAATTTATCGTAGTTTAATTATACATACTTCAATATTCTACAAAGTTTAGAAAAACTAATAAAAATAACAAATTACGAAAACTTTACTTTTGCTCGCTTTGCCCGAGGCGGAGCCTAAAGCGAGCACTGCTTTTGGGCAAAGCGAGCACAAAGGGGGCAAAATGAGCACCCTTCATTCATGCAATAACTATAAAATATTTATTTGGAGATAAGGACAAAAAATACGTCGATCACGTCAATAAAACTCCAGTGATTTGATGTAGACTTTAACATAACTAATTTAACAAAAAATGGTACTTCTTCCAAAACATTGCTTTCCGCCATTGCTTTTGACATTGACTCTTCATCCCAAGCACCTTATTCAGTTTTTCTTTTGTAATTATTGACCATCTAAAACAATTAAGCAATGAAAACAAGCAAGCTAAGCGTTTAAATAACACAAAAACAAATAAATCGCTTTAATATGCCTAACGGTATGTGGGCATATGCTCACTTTGCCCTGCCCGCTTTGCCTTTTCGACCAAATCCACATTGTACTCGAACCTAAACTTCAAATATTTCGCGCACATTCAAGAACATTTTACCAAAACAAAGCTAAATAACTGTCAATACATATTACAATTAACGTTTTTCAACAACGTCCTCACAAATCCGCAAAACACTCGATACATACCTCGTATTTTTCATATCTGGACTGATCAAATCGTAATTTTTGACACTACACGCGCACGGTCGCTGACAGGCGGTGGTGGGCGACTGCGGCAGGTGGAGCGGGGCGGGGCGGATATCGCCACGCAGTCACACCGCCATTGTCCTTATATTTTCAAGATGAGCGCTAGTGCTCGCTTTGAGCAGTATGCTCGCTTTGGGCCCCCCTCCCCTATTTTTAACCGACTTCAAAAAAGGAGGAGGTTCTATGTTCCAATGTTTTTTTCTAAGGATTTCGTATTTGATACGAAATCTTCCATAGTTTAGGTATATTTTTAACCAACTTCAAAGGAGGAGGTTCTATGTTCCAATGTTTGTATTTTTTTATGTATGTTCGCCGATTACTCAGTCAATTGTGAACCGATTTTCAAAATTCTTTTTTTATTCGAAAGGGTACTTTTCTGAGGTGGTCCCATTGTCACCAAGTCAAGATCTGATGATGGGATCCTAGGGAAATCGAGGGCAAACCTCAAATTTTATAGGCACACCTATGGCGATTTTGGCATTTTTAGCATTAATATGAGCATTTACATTCAGAAAGTATCATTTGGTAAACTGGACCTGATGAAGAAGACCGTAGATGACCAATGGAACTCGCCAAATCTAAGTAATGTTCGCTCGTCTATAAACGATCATTATTAATATACCTAGATAGGATGGATTGAAACCCATAGTATGTATGCAGGTAAGGTAGACGACTATTGTTCCATTCCTGCTGGCTCGTGCTGAGGCACCGACTTCGAGCCAGTAGGTACCTAGTGCTAGTAAAATATTTTCAAGGAATTTGTAGTCGGTTCCACTTTTTGTTTTTTTTTATTTTTTTGAAGTCGGTTTTACTTTTTTGTTAAAAAAATTCTGTACCTAAGGCTGCTATTTACTCTTAAACTACTTACTAATAATTCTCAAGCAAACTTAGCCGATAAAGTTTTCTTTGTAAGTTTGATATACTTACTGCCATTGTGATTTTTTTCAAATTTTTCCACCCACTGGTCTAGATTTTGGAGGGGGGGGGGGCGCCCTATTTTAATGAAAATTTGCACTTTAAAGTTGAATATTTTGCAAACAAATCACTGAATCGAAAAGTCATTTTAGCAACCCTTAACACGTTCACTGCGGTTTCGGGTCGAATAGATCATATGCACATCTAGCCTGCGGTGCGGCGAAAAAATTACTTGACATACCGCTGGTGCGGGATAAGTTTAAATAGGTTATCAGCTGAGTATGAGTGAGACAGTTACTGTTTTGGAATTGCCTCTTTCAAAGTAATCAGTCCCTATAAAAAAAACGTCATCGGATCCTTTATGCCCTATACCGACTGAAAGGAAAAAAATAACGTCTGGTGCGGTATAGGATCTTAGTGACCCGATGCCCAATGACCCGATAACCGCACTAGATTATTGGCTATTTTATCTAGTGCAGTGCTCGTGATAAGAACAAAAGATAGGTTTCTCCGTGAGTGTTTGCAAAATTAACCGAAAACAAACGCTGTGTCTTGTACAATTAATACAGATTTGGCTACAGGTCATTGCTTAAAAATGGGAACAAAGAAACGAAATTGTTCTGGGTGCTATGACAAATTACGTTAAACTTTGAGCAGCAAAGACACCGCAAATAGAGTGAAAAAAGTCAAAACTTTATGTGAATATTGTAAAAAATCTCTGCCGCGAATGCTACAATGTAACACATACATCTGAAATTAAAAAATATTTTTTTTTGGTCGATATCGATGTTTTTTGTTACCCTGCAACCCTAAAATTCTATCGACAGTTTTTTCTGTCAGTGCGTATATCGGGCATAAAAGATCCGTCAGTTTAACACATATGTTCAAATAGTATTAAGTGATTGCATCTACTTACGAACTTAACTGTACCAAGAGCAACTCTATGACTACCTATTACAATTCAAATATTACCAACATTTATCATAACTATGCAGATAATGACCTTTTTAGACGAGCATGTCAAACAGGTCCTTTCGACCCGCAAACGCTCTAACAAAAAGTCGAATGTCGGATCTTACATGCCCTATGACGCACCGATTTAAAGTCTTCGAAATTGTTTCCCGCAGTGAACGTGTTAATGGTTTAAAAAGACTTAGTCAACGATACCCCACACTACAAGGTTGGATGAGAAAAAAAATCACCCCCAATTTACGTCTATGGGAGGTACCTAACCTAAAAAAATTTTTTTAATGTTTTTTTGTCCATTTTGTCGGCATAGTTTACATATTTATTCGTGCAAAATAACAGCTGTCTACCATTGATAGTCCCTGAGCAAAGCCGCGGACGGACAGACAGACATACAGACATGGTGAAACTATAAGGGTGCCGTTTTTGCCATATGGGCTACGGAACCCTGAAAAGTACAGTCAGCAAAAATGCTTGTATTAAAAATATTTTTTTAAGAAAAACTTTATAATAATAACTTGAATTTCCTGTTCAGGTTGGTAGCAGACTGGCCCAACACGTACGCGTTCACCAAAGCACTGGCCGAAGAAGCGGTAAGGACCACGGCCGGAGACCTGCCCATATGCATCGTCCGGCCTGCTATAGGTAAGCTACGCTATTCTAAGAGCTAAAGACAGACAGACATTGGCGCCAAACTGTTGCGTCGCGGTTTAAAAATCTGTTTTATCAATATCCTACTAATCCTAACTAAAATTATAAATGCGAAAGTTTGTGAGTGAGTGAGTGAGTGGGTGAGTGAGTATGTTTGTTACTCCTTCACACTACTACTTGTTTACTTTTTCAGTAAACGATCGGAGGGATTTGGATGAAAGTTAGTTTATACTCTTAACCTGGATTAAAACATAGGATACTATTTATTCCGATATTCCCACGTGATAGGGATAAAATCTCTAAATAACAACCGCTGGGTTGAAATGAAATTTGCCATGGGTGTTTTAATTTAACGTCAATGAAAACCACGATGTAATTTTAGGGAATTCCCACGAGAATTCAATAAAATCCCGGAATTTTTAATTCAACTGCTATATCTATTTAAACTTTCGTTTTTATAATATTAGTCTACAGATAGTTCAACTCAGTTGTGCGCGCGGCCCTATGTGTGGGTAAAGCGATAAGAACACGTCTTGCTCGGACGACGACTGCCGCGTCACGTGAAACTTGTACACATAGGGCCGCGCGCACAACTGACAACTGAGTTGAACTATCTGTAATAGGATATACTCGTAATCGTGTGATATGTTGCAGTAATCGGTTCCCTCCTGGAGCCGTCTCCTGGGTGGGTGGACATGAGCAGCGCGTACGGACCGAGCGGGGTGAGTGTCAACCAGCATTGGTAATGTTATAGCATCTAGGTACATGACTACCTAAAGCCTAACCTAAAGTAGGTACCAGCATTAATCAGTTCAGTTAGTTCAGGTACGTGGGTGCCCACACCGGGGTTTAGCTGAAAACCAGCGCTGCAGCTCTGGTTACTGGGCTACGGCACATGCTTGAGCTGAGTCCTTTTGGCATCACACTACAGCACACAAATTTTTCTCTCTTCACCTATTTATGTTTTTACTGTGTTTTTGTTGTGATGTAGTGTGTTTTTGTTGTCAATAAATGTTGTGAGTTTAAGTTTGAGTTTACTATGAAAACTTTCTTGTCTGTGGTAGTAGGTAACAACAGTAACGTACAGTCAGCTGCAGAGAAAGGGTACCCCTGTAACGGCCTGTGCGGCGGCTGTAAGTATGGATAATCTACCGCCGTTAGAGGGGGGGTCCCTTATTTAGGGTTCCGTAGCCAAAATGGCAAAAACGGAACCCTTATAGTTTCGCCGTGTCTGTCTGTCCGTCCGTCCGCGGCTTTGCTCAGGGACTATCAATGCTAAAAAGCTGTAATTTTTCACGGATATATTATGAAAACTATGTCGACAAAATGGTACAATAAAAAAATCAAAACGAATTTTTTTTAGGGTACCTCCCATAGACGTAAAGTGGGGTTTATTTTTTTTCTCAACCAACCCTATAGTGTGGGGTATCGTTGGATAGGTCTTTTAACGGACGGACAGACAGACAGACAGAAATGGAGAAACTATAATGGTTCCGTTTTTGCCATTTTGGCTACGGAACCCTAAAAAGCTTGTAAGTATTAAAAATGAAATTTTAAACAAATTGATGTAAGTATATAATTTATGTATATATATGTATGTATTATACAAATATCTGTCCTGCCCGGAGATCGAACCCAGAACCTTAAGCTTCAAAGTCATAGTTTATCTAACATTAGCTATCCGGTCGTAAATTGTCGGCAAACACGACATCTTGAGAAAATAGTGTGGTACCCTTTGCCTGCACCGAATGCTGCAGCTGTGGCGTGCAGTGGGTCAATTTCAGGGTAGGCAGCTCATTTTGCGGCACCTAACACTAACGTTGCCTACCCTCAATGCACGCCATAGCGCCGGAGTCTACGATGTTCGTTATCTATGGCAGGGTTACTCAAAGTGGGGTACGCGAACCCCTAGGGGTTCGCTATTTAAAGGTAGGGGGTTCGCGACAAGGTTTACTTGACTCCAAAAACCATTAGGCCGCAAGACTAGCAAGATGATTAAGATTGGTTTTTCGAGTTGTAACAGTCAATTTTATTACTTTCTTTGGGGGGGGGGGGTGGGGGTTCGCTATCGTCTAGAAACTTTAACAGGGGTACGTGGAGCCATAAGTTTGAGAAACCCTGATCTATGGTATTTGTTTCCAGCTGGTCATAGGCTGCGGGCTAGGCTTCGTCCACACGTTCATGGCGAACGACGACTCCAACCTGGACCTGATCCCGGTGGACTTCGTGAACAACGCCACAATCGCCGCCGGCTGGGAGACGGCCGAGAGGCGCGCGCAGGGTGACACTGCTGTGAAGATCTATGCGGTCGCGCCCGCTAGGAACCCGATAAACTGGCGTAAGTGATCTTCCTTGTACTTGGGGCACTCTTTGCCGAAATTACGCGATGTTGAAACACTAGCAAAATTGTTTCGAAATTACGTCAGATTTTATGAACCACTAAAGCTTAGCTGTCTTGGCGCATTTGTTATAGCCTAATAGAGATATTTTGACTTTGACTTTGACTTTGGCCCGCAGGGGAGCTTCTCGCCACGCTGTACTCGGAGGGCAGAAAAATTACCACGCCGCGTGCCATATGGTACAACTGCAGCTGCCATACCAAGTACCGGGCGCTGTTCGTGCTTCTGACTTGGCTGCTGCACTTCATACCGGGGTACCTGGCAGACGGCGCGCTCTTGCTGCTCGGGAAGAAGCCCAAGTGAGTACCAGTCTAGTAGGTAGCGTATCCGAAGTGAAGTCGGCTCGCTATACTCCAAGGGTGGCAAGATAGTGACGCCGCGAGCTATTTGGGGGGGCTACTATAAGAAAATCGAAGTTCGCATTGTACCGTCCCTCTCACTCTCTTATTATATAATATTAGCGCCAGCGGGACGGCAAGACACGAAGTTCGTTGCACTTCGTAGTAAAGGGCCTTGCGGTGGTTCTTACAACGTTTGATGAAAATCGGTTTAGTCGGTTTTGAAATACTGAACTTTGGTATGACAATGTCGGGGGTTATCAACTTTTTTGGGTTCCGGAGCCAAAATGGCAAAAACGGAACCCTTATAGTTTCGCCATGTCTGTCTGTCTGTCCGTCCGTCCGCGGCTTTGCTCAGGGACTATCAATGCTAGAGAGCTGTAATTTTGCACGAATATATATGTAAACTATGCCGACAAAATGGTACAATAAAAAATAAAAAAAAAATTTTTAGGGTACCTCACATAGACGTAAAGTGGGGGTGATTTTTTTTTCTCATCCAACCCTGCAGTATGGGGTATTTTTCGATTCAGTGATTTGTTTGCGAAACATTCAACTTTAAAGTGCAAATTTTCATTAAAATCGAGCGTCCCCCCCCTTCTAAAATCTAAACCGGTGGGTGGAAAAATTAAAGAAAATTCAGGATGGTAGTAAGTATATCAAACTTTCAAGAAAAACTAAAACGGCTAAGTTTGCTTGACAATTATTAGTAGTTTAAGAGTAAATAGCAGCCTAAGGTATAAAATATACCTAAACTTGGAAGATTCTGTATAAAATACGAAATCCTTAGAAAATTATTACTAAAATTTTTCGTAAAAATTACTACGGAACCCTATTTCGGGCGTATCCGACACGCTCTTGGCCGGTTTTTTAAATTGGTTTTATTCGGATAGGTTAGGTTAGGTTATCTTTCTAATATATAAAATTCTCGTGCCACAGTGCTTGTGACCAAACTCCTCCGAAACGGCTTGACCGATTTTTTTTGTGTATATTCGGTAGGTCTGACAATAGGACGTAAACAATTTTTTATACTTCTACGCGGACGGAGTCGCCGGTAACAGCTAGTTTACTTATAAAACTTCAAAGCGTTAGAACGTCATAATTAAAGGTTGGTTTAATTTTACCTAAAGATACCTCATTATTATACTGTGGCCTTTTCACCTCTTAGTAGGCAAGACGGAAGCCATTTGGTACGAGTAGGTACAATTGACATATTTACCTACATTAAAATGAACGTAGGGGATTTTAGGGTTCCGTAGCCGAAACGGTAAATATATATATATATAGTGAACTTGGCTATATATATGCCTTGATTGTTGACTTAAATGACAAAAGAAGTGAGATCTAAATGGGTGCCAAGTGCCAAGGTAGGTACCAAGTTCAATGGTCAGTCCTGAAATGTATTTATAACAATATAAATTATTTTATTCAAAAACTGCTCAACCGATTGTAATGAAACATAGCTAAGAACCATTGCAAGTAAACTCGCTTTCATATGAAAAAACCCTTTCAAAATCGGTCAATCACTTTGATGAGAGCTACGATGCCACAGACAGACATTGGTATTACATCAAATTTATAGCGCCTCTTTTTTCATCGGGGGTTAAAGAAGGAACAAATTCTTTAAATGACCATCTACATTTGATCCTAAAGTGTAAGTAATAACTTAATTTGGGCCTGGCGTTCGCCGGCCACTGCCGTAGCGCGCTTGCTTCGCTCTCTCGACTCGTTTGTTGTGGTCACAATTTTCTTCTATAGGTAGTGCCACGAGAGTTGAGGTCACGCACACAAGAACATGTCGTGTAATGACAGCAGGATTTTGACATTCACTCATTCATTTAATTCATTCTCCTTTGTGTGCAATCAGTTATTTTTCTAGCTGTGTGTCAATCATTCACCTCAACTCTCGTGGCACTACCTATAGCTAGCTAAATGTTTGTAATTGGACTCATGAAAAAAAATCACGGCAATAATATATTGTTGCCTATCGTATAGTGAAATTTAAACATAAACTATATCGCTGGTTTCCAAATTAACGAGTCATTAATTAGTCGACCAAAGTTTATAAATATTTCCCTCAGTTACTACGGAACCTTACATTGCACATAGCACGATACCCACTTGCCCTTTTATTTTTAATTGTAATTAGATGTCGATATGACTTAGGTATGTTGACGACATGTTTGTTTTAAATTCAGCGCAATTCTAGAGTTCCGTACAACCAATATTCACAGGTGTTATTTTATGCTTGGGTGTCTTGTACCAGCAAATTTATCTCAGGAGATAAGGTACTTCAAATTCCATTTTTATTTTCCAGAGCGGTAAAACTGTACCGGACCGCGTACAACCTCTCTTCAGTGCTCGCCTTCTACACTTGCAACGAGTTCAATTTCGACGACGTCAATCTCCAAAGCCTCCAAAACAACCTTTCGGAAGTCGACAGAAAAATCTACAACTTCGATGTCACTAAGATGTCCTGGACTGACATGCTAGTGGTATGGGCGATCGGGCTAAGGAAATATATAGTTAAAGATGGGCTAAAAGACACAGAGTATGCTGTTAGAAAACAATCTGTTTTTAAAATTCTGAACTACATACTTCTCGCGCTGTATGTGTACGCGTGGTACAAATTGTGTACGTACGCGGTTTGGTTCGTAAGTTTGTTGTGCTAGTTAATAAATATTTGAATTTGTGCTCTTGTTATATTACTTTATGTTTGTGCAAGCGTGTATTGCTAGGTTGGGGTCAAGCAAAAACTCAAGAGATATGTATCACTCATTTAGCTCAATAGCTCATTTCGCTCAGTAAAGGTCCATATTTCAGATTCATATTATTATAATTTCATACAAATTCGCTCTATAACTTATTAACTTAAAATAGAGAGGGTTTACTTTTAAAATTTTTAGCTGGTTCGAATTCCTGGCGAGACGAGAGAAATTCAGAAAAACTTTGAATGCATTTTTTTTTAAATAAAAGTCTGCTATCATAACCCTTTGGTATTACCGATGTCAGGTAAAAAAATATATCTTTATTGATTGTATTGTAAAGAATGGAGGTTTGTTAAGTAGTTAAATTAAACAACAATGCATTATTCATAGCAGCTGACATTGCACTGGTCAACTTTAGTTTCGTTTCTTAGAGCAAGAAGCCAAACGGAGCACAACTAAGATGTATACCACGCGCCATATAAATCTGCCTAAAAGTTCATTACTTATAATAATCAGTTTTGACGCATTTTAGAGATACATTTTTCATGCGACGTCTTTACGTTACTCCCGGATTGTGTTCGAATCGCTTAACGGGATACAATTATTGGAATTATACCTTTATAGTTTTTGTGGTACTAGGTAGTCGTGTCAATTAACATTTAGGCAAAGTTAGGCGGCGGAAGGTATAGTAGGTACATAAAGCACAACACACACAAGCGACGAATGCAGCTGGTGCGGGGGCCCGCAACGGGCGTATTTACATGGCGATATTAGGACATAGAATTTGCTCATGGAAACCGCACATTGGCAGAATGTGTGTGTGGTAGGCTGAATACCTAGTTATGCGTACTTATGCTCTGTGGCGTTTGAGCAAAGTCGCTAGTAAACAAACTTACAAGCAAATACAAATCGTTCTAAGATGTAGGTAGGTACTTTGGCTACGAATTACTAATAACAAAAAAGTAAAACCGACTCCAAAAAAAATAAAAAAAATGACTAAAAATGTAACCGACTACAAAACCCTTGAAAATATTTTTCTAGGTACTTACTAGCTCGAAGTCGGTGCCTCAGGAATGCCAGCAGGAGTAGGACAATAGTCGGCTACCTCTTTTACATACTATGGGTTTCAATCCCTCCTGCTGGGTCGTGCTGAGTCACCGACTTCGAGCTAGTACGTACCTAGAAAAATATTTTCAAGGGTTTTGTACTCGGTTACATTTTTTGTTATTTTTTTGGAGTCGGTTTTACTTTTTTGTTAAAAATTGTTAAGAAAGTATCATTTGGTAAACTGGACCTGATGAAGAAGACCGTAGATGACCCATGGAACTCGTCAAAGCTAAGTAATGCTCGCTCGTCATGAGACAAACCGAAACGATCATGATTAGTATACTTAAATAAGCGACTAAGAAGGAGCTTTAAGTTAATGATTTTTTCAAACTGATCTGATGCTGAAGCCGGAAGGTAGGCAACGGAACTCTGTTATAAAACAACGGAAATAAGCCGTGTTTGGGCTTCATGGAATCGTTGTGAGATGTAATTTGGCTACAAATCTCTAAAAAGTGAGAAATAAAGAAAAAATTTAACAAAAAAGTAAAACCGACTCCAAAAAATAAAAAAATAACAAAAAATGGAACCAACTACAAATCCCTTGAAAATAATATTTTTCTAGATAGGTACCTACTAGCTCGAAGTCTGTGACTCAGCACGAGCCAGCAGGATGGATTGAAACCCATAGTATGTAGGTGAGGTAGACGACTATTGTTCCATTCCTGCTGGCTCGTGCTGAGGCACCGACTTCGAGCCAGTAGGTACTTATCTAGAAAAATATTTTCAAGGGATTTGTAATCGGTTCCATTTTTTGTTATTTTTTATTTTTTTGGAGTCGGTTTTTATCCCGAAAAAATGCAGTTCCCGAGGGAACAGCGCGCGATAACCGAATTCTACGCGGACGAAGCCGCAGGCAAAAGCTAGTTTATTTATTAAAGTCTCATCAAAAGACCCCCTCCAGTTGGTTTAATAGTCTAGGTTATGTGATAATATAAAATCAGTAGCCGAGTCATGTACTGTAATTACCTACGTATTAGTAATTGAGGTTGAATATCAAATTACTGCTTATGCCTACTCTTATTTGTTTCAAGCAGCATATTCGACTTGCTTACGCTCGCGGTTGCGCTCCCGTTTTCCTCCCGTGGTTATTTAGTAACATCTAAACCCTTAGTGTAAGTTTTCAGTTCCAAAATAAGTCTCGATCGCGTTCACGTTAATATAACAATTTGTGTTTCCATACAAATTGAGATTTTAACGCGAACGCGATCGAGACGTATTTTCTAACCGAAAACTTACACTAAGGGTACAGTACTTTCCTATTAGGTACCTAATTATCCACTTATCCAGATTCCAGACTTTCTAGGTTTAGTTTTGGGCTATTTTGGGTAAATTTGACAGAACATTCTGTAAGAATTTTATACGGAATTTTTGTTTGATTCTTAGAAAAGTTGCAAAACCCCCGACATTGTTATTACAAAGTTCAATATCTCAAAAATGGCTGAACCGATTTTAATGAAACATAGTTAAAAAGCAAAGAAACTCGCTTTAACGTGACAAAAACAGCACCAAGTTTAGGTATATTTTATACCTTAGGCTGCTATTTACTCTTAAACTACTAATAATTCTCAAGCAAACTTTGCCGTTATAGTTTTCCTTGAAAGTTTGATATACTTACCAACATTCTGTTTTTTTTTTTTAACAAAATCCACCCACCGGTTTAGATTTTAGAGGGAGGGGGACGCTCGATTTTAATGAAAGTTTGCACTTTAAAGTTGAATATTTTGCAAACAAATCACTGAATCGAAAAACCGTTTTAGCAACCCCCTATTAATTTTATCCAACGATACCCCACACTACAAGGTTGGATCAGAAAAAAAAATCACCCACACTTTACGTCTATGGTACATGAAAAAATTTTTTTTTGAAATTTTTATTGTTCAATTTGGCGGCATAGTTTATTATACATATTCGTGCTAAATTTCAGCTTTCTAGCATTGATAGTCCCTGAGCAAAGCCGCGGACGGACAGACAGACAGACAGACATGGCAAAACTATACCTAAGGGTTCCGTTTTTGCCATTTTGGCTCCGGAACCCTCAAAATTATCCAGCTCATTTAGCCGCAGTCTTATAATTAATACAAAATGTCATATAGTTTCGGTGTAGGTGGCGATACGGGCACGTAAGAATGAAAACGTATTGGCTGTTAAAAGGTTAATAATAGTTTAGTAAAACTAATAGAAATAATTTTATTCGTGTATTCAATAAAATTCTTAACATAATCAGAGTAGTAGAACAAACAACTGCCGCCCTTGCACGTGAACTTGAAATATACTTCCTGATCTAATAATATAGAGCTTCGGCACAAAACTACAAAAGGAATAGAAATGACATGTGATATGAGCTAAGAACTTGACTGCACGTGTGTTAAAGCCATGAATCAGGCCACACTGTTACGTAGTTACACACTACACTAGAATTGCAAAGATTAATCGCTCTAAAAATATTTTTATAGAGTTGACCCGCGGCTGCGCACGCGTAAACTATTCGATCTGGTACAATTGATATTCCGGATTTTATAAAATTCCCCTGGGAATTCCCAAAATTTATATCGTGGTCTTCATTGAGGTTGTGTTAAGACAACTGTCCAAAATTTCAAAATCCGTGGGAATATCGGGGAAAAAAGTAGCTTTAGGTATGTGATATTTCAGATGTCCAGCTACCTACATACCAAATTACATGACTCTAAGCCCAGCGGTTGTTATTTCGAGATTTTATCACTATGCCGTATGAATATCGGGATAAAAAGTAGCCTAAGTATGTGTTATTCCAGAAGTCCAGCTTCTACACACCAAATTTCATCTAAATCCGTCCAGCCGTTTTAGCGTGAAGGAGTAACAAACATACACACACACACACACACACACACACACACACACACACACACACACACACACACACACAAACTCGCATTTTTAATATTAGTAGGATAAAAAAAAATGCACCTACTACTTTGTTTTTTTGTCTATTTTATCGGGTTTGTGGGGGCCAGTGGGGGATTTACCGAAAGACGAATCTTTGGTAGGCCTCCCACTAAGTTGACTGACGACATCGTGAGAGTTGCGGGCAACCGGTGGATGCAAGTGGCGAGTTGTCGTTCATTGTGGCTTTCTGGAGACACCTTTGTTCAGCAGTGGCGTCTTTCGGATGATGATGATGATGATGATGATGACTTTGTCGGTGTAATTAACATATCTATTATTATATACTCATGCAAAATCACAGCTTTTCACTAGCAGTTTCGAAGCTAAACCGCGGACAGACGGACGGACAACGTAAAACTATAAGGGTTCAGTAGGACTACGGAGTCCTAAAAACGTGTGTATATTGACAAAAAAGATGATAAAAACATATAGCGATATTCACTATCGAAAGAAATACACGTGATATCATTTCCGTTGCTCTTACAGGTTCTGTGTGCTTGACAAAAAATGATCTTAAGGTTAAAAAAAACTATTAACATTTAAATCAACAATATTTATTTACATTTCCTGTATCGCCTTTACGAAAAACCTCCAAGGACACTCATGAGTACATCTTGAACTAAAACAAATCAACTTGTAGAAATAATACGCGTGCCGCACAGACGTAGCGTTTTAAACGCGTTAGGGCCGGTACAGACAGACTGCATTCCAATTGCAACGTAACTGCCGACTGCACATACAATTCAATTGCAGTCAGAGCACAATTGTGCCGTCTGCAATCGATCTGCAACGAAATATGTGTGGGCAGTTGGAATGCAGTCTGTCTGTACTGGCCCTTAGGTTTGCGCTATACAAGTAACCGAGCGTACTTTACCTACTCAAACACAGCGGGGCTACTACGAAATTCGAAAATCGATGTTCGTGTCGTTCCGTCCCTCTTGACACTTATACTATTTATACGAGAGTGAGAGGGACGGGACGATACGACCTTCGATTTTCGAATTTCGTGGTACCCCCCTGTACTATAGCTCGCTCCCTTGGACGGAGTATAGGAGTGGTGCATGGTCACTTGGTCAGGAGTGGTGGATGGGCACCGTGGTGGAAGGGGGCGCTTCGTTGAAGGGCGGAAGACCGAACAGCTCCGGTTTGAAGTCACGCAAAGACCTGGGAACAAAGAAGCTTTTGAGGAAAAGAAAATGTTTATACCTCATACAAACAAAGTAAGTAATAAAGATTAAGTAGGTATCCAGTCATTATCGTACAGTTCTAGTGAATAATGTTTTTCTGTCGTATTTTGTCGGAATAGTTCGTATTTATCTTTCTTTCTCAACTAACTTCAGTAAGAGGTCTCTACACATTACACCGTCTAATGCCATGACCGTAATAGTAATAGGAACGTGTCAGACAGTGTCAAACGGAATGTCAAACGCATACATGCACCGGATGCGCGACGGCGACGGTTGGTTACGACACATGGGGATTCGATTTGTAGTATTCGAACATGGCGGATGTAGACGTATCTAATTTTGGTATTTCTGGTTTCTTTGGTTAGTTGAAGTATAATTTTGATAGTGTTTTATGCGGCGATTAACCTTAACAGTGAACAGTAATCTCAAAATTCTATACTTATTGCTCTCGTGTCTGTCATTTTTTAATGCGCAAGTTGTCTCCACGTGGTTTCTGGAATTTTACTATCAAGTTGCAAAAACTGCAATCACCGTACAACATCGCTCCCAAAGAGAGCTTACTTCGACACTGGCGAAATTGTCCTAAAGTAGGACAGAAGTCATATTTGAAATAAAATAAAAAAATACTCAACATGCTAGTGGGCATAGTCTCATACTTTTCAATACGAAGAAGTATATATGTTTGCCTGACACGTTGCTATTACGGTCATGGTATGATACGGTGTAATGTGTGGAGACCTTAAGAGAAGTCTCTTCGTTCCATTCTCCATACAATCGCAGTCCCGGTCTCATTTGAAAACTAGGCAACGGAAATATATGAAATTTTGTAAGTATGGACTAGACGTAATTATCTATGCCTGTGGTTTTTCAGATTTTCATAATATATAAATGTGTAATATCAGAATTACAGGAGCTCAAAATAAAAGTCGACAAAAAAAGATGTCAACTTTGCACGAGAATTACAGACTAATAAAGCATTTTTACAAAAATCGAAAAAACCACAGGCATACAAAATATAATGAATATCTTGATTGTAAAATATCATTGATTTCTGTGCTAAACTTTTAGTATAATATGAGGACAACGAAACCCAAAATTCAACCGCCCAAATCATGAAAAGCCTACAGCTATCTCGATATAAATTACGGACGTCGTTGCGGAAGGCATGGGGGAGCATGGGGGGGACGGCTGCGAGCGCTTATGTCACGAGCGATAAAGACAGCAATATCCCAAACGAATACCTAACGCGGCCGCGCGGCCGGCAGGGAAACTTCTCTTAATGCCAATAATGACGATCGTCGTCGTTAGGGTGCGCACCCACCTGAGCACGAGCGTGGCCTGCCTGGTGCGCTCGCGGCCGAGCCGCGGGTCCGGCACCATCACCACCTGCAAGCACCACCCACTGCAAAGACGGCAGAGTTCCACTGAGGCCGCTACTCGCAGTGACCAAGCATTTATTACAGGTCGATCATAAGAGCTGGCACGAATGGATTGAATTAAAGTAATGTCACTTAGACATTTTTAGGGTTCCGTAGTCAACTGGGAACCCTTATAGTTCCGCCATGTCCGTCCGCCTGTCAGTCCGTCTGCGGCTAAGCTTAGAGACCGTTAGTACTAGAAAGCTGTAATTTGGCATGAATATACATATCAGTCACGCCGACAGTGGTAAAATTAAATTAAATTAAAAAAAAAAATTTAGGGTAGCTCCCATAGACGTAAAGTGGGGGTGATTTTTCTCTCTCGACTAACCCTATAAGTGTGGGGTATCGTTGAATAAGGCTTTTAAAACCATTGGGGGGTTCCAAGACGATTTTTCGATTCAGTGATCTTCTGTTTGACAAATATTCAACTCTAAAGTGCAAATTTGCATTAAAATCGAGCGCACAATACGAAATCCTTAGATAAATATTATGATAGGTAACGGTACAGATGTACTGCATAATGGTGTTCCATCGAATTATAACAGCACAGTTCGTATTCATCGTGCTCTCTAAAGTTTCAGTACTCAACTACTCATCATGCAGCCTTTGATATTTGACACGAAATAATAAAATTCCATATTAATGGATATGAAAATAATAAGTACCTGGGCGACCGAGCTTCGCTCGGGCTAAAACTTGATAACAAGCGTTTTCCCAGAGATAAGACCAAGTTAAATCAATTTTTCATACCCGAAAACGCCTACATATACCTTCCGCCGCCTAACTTTGCCTAAAAGTTCATTGCCACGACTAGTATCACAAAAACAATAAAGGTATAATTCCAATAATTGTATACGCACAACACCGTTAAGCGATTCGAACACAATCCGGAAGTAACGTAAAGACGTCGCATAAAAAATGTATCTCAAAAATGCGTAAAAACTGAGTATTAAGTAATGAACTTTTAGGCAGTGGTGGATTCGATTTGTAGCATTCGAACATGGCGGATGTAGACAATATCTAATTTTGCTATTTCTGTTTCTTTGGCTAGTTGAAGTATAGCTTTGATAGTGTTTTATGCGGCGATTAACCTTAACAGTGAACGGTGATCACAAAATTATAAATTGCTCTCGTGTCTGACATTTTTTAATGCGCAAGTTGTCTCCACGTGGTTTCTGGAATTTTACTATCAAGTTGCAAAAACTACAATCACCGTACAACGTCCCTCTCAAAGAGAGTTTACCTTGACACTGGCGAAATTGTCCTATTAATTAGGACAGAAAAGCCATATTTTAAAAGAGAATAAGAAGAAATAGGCAGTGGTGGTAGGCGTGGTATACCAAATTTCATCGAAATCTTTGGAGCCGTTCCGAGATCCCCGAAATATATACACAAGAATTGCTCGTTCGGGTGCGGTCGTATCCTGTTCGTGATCCGACTTTTCCCGATGGGCATATATTATGTACCTACAGATGTAGGTACGAGTAGTGGTACGATGATAGCAGTGGCGTAGCGTGGGCATCAGCCGCCCGGGCGGAAGAAAATTTCGCCGCACTATTTAGGGTATACTCATTGTAGTCGGTCCGAATCGTAGGTGCGACATTTTTTTTGTGTAGGTACACGTCCCACTGCTGAGCACAGTCCTCCTTTCAGAAGAATACTTGGGCCGTAGTTCCCACACGGGCCCAGTGCGGATTGGGAACTTCACCACACATACCGTTAAATTTTTATGGTATTTTGCCGCCCCCTAAATGTGCCGCCCGGGGCGGACGGCCCCCCTCCATGCCCCAACTACGCTACGCCACTGGGTGGTAGTGTAAGGGTGGGTACACACCTGCATGCCAGCCGCGACTGCAGCCTGCACGCCCACCTCGGAGTCTTCGAACACGATGCACTGTGACAAACAGACAACATCCGATTACATGGCAGAATGTAGTATTTAATGAAAGATATAGGGTAATTAATCCATTTCAAACATATTGTAATAGTCTCATTTTATAATAGCTATAATTTACGCAAGGTAAATCAACTACAACAGTATATCAAACTTTCAAGTAAAACTGAAACGGTTAAGTTTGCTTGAGAATTATTAGTAGTTTAAGAGTAAATAGCAGCCCAAGGTATAATATACCTAAACTATGGAAGATTCAGCATAAAATACGAAGTCCTTAGAAAAATATTACTTATTTCTTTCGTAATGGCTGCGGAACCCTATTTCGGGCGTGTCCGACGCGCTCTTGGCACTTGACACTTGGCACATTGTTGTTGTCAACCGCAATACGTTTTAATTTTGATGATGACCTTAACCACGCGTGCTACTTGACACATCTTGCATAACTTAGCGGCTTACTTAACGCGAACGTCGGATTACGCAACGAATAAAAGTTCGTGTTCCAAAACTAACTACGAACTAACTACTACTGGGCATAATACGAAGTGGCAAATTCAAACTTCGTATCTTGCTGTCCCGCTGACGCTTGTATTATTTAATACGAGAATAAGAGGGACGGTACGATACGAACTTTGATTTTAAAATTTCCAAGTAGCCCCCCTGCTTTTATTTAACTTGCAATGTACCTATGTATGCCATTGCATGTACCGTAAACTGCTACAACTTTGCCCTCTGGCCCCAACATTGCCTGATTCGATTTAGAGTCGAAAACTTAGCACCCTTTAGGTTTTAAAACTTTTATCCCCCCGTAATAATAATTCCCGTGCAGATAAAAGTTTCAAACCTATAAGAGTGCTAAGTTATCGGCTCTAAATCAACTCGGGCAATGTTGGGGCCAGAGGGCAAAGTTGAAGCAGTTTACGGTAGCTACGGGTGAAATCTTGCAAGTAAAATTTTACGCGCTTCCAATGTTCGGGTTGACTCACAGACCTTCTTGATATATAGGTATGTGGGTAGACTTGTAATTTGGCATTCATATGGTAAATCTAGTGTCAATACAATTATTTGCTAGTGACATCATGTTAGTCCGGCCAGGATCGTCTCCGCAGGATTGAACTCCTCAACGGTTATTGGCATTGACTTGAAATATGGTGCGCAATGTAGTTTGGATGACAATGCAGCTCGTATTAAAAATGTTTTTTTTTGCCAAAAACTTATTTTTAGCGCGTTGGAAAGCTACAATATCCCAAGTCAAGATTGAGGACATTTTTCATGCCGAGAAAATGAAAATTTCCCGCAGGACAAAGACGAAATTACGGACAGCTACTTACGGAAATTTACATTAGAAATTTACCACGAGCTTTACGGTGAAGGAAACATCGTGTGTGTGAAGTTCCCAATCCGCACTGGGCCCGCGTGGGAAAGCCGACACAAGCGCTCTCATTCTGAGAGGAGGGCTGTGCCCAGCAGTGGGAAGTATATAGGCTGGGATGATGATGATGACTTACGGAAAGACGTAATTATAACTACAACTTAACAAAATACACAAACAATAAACCAACATCATACCTACTTCTGTATGAACAGTAAATTAATAGCATCATTTGATACAGCTATCTCTTTCCAACGCCGACGTTAGAACGAACCAGCTATACGTATTGGATGGACAGTGTTGAAAATAGAACCATGGAATCTTATGGTATTAATAGATGTGTGGCATTTCATAATCACCATAATGGCATAATAATATGGCATAACAACTTGAACGGGGTCGGGGGGCTACTACGAAATTCAATAACCTAACCAACAAAAAGTTGGAAGAAGTTAGCGATGGTTCTTAGACGTGTTTTATCAAAATCGGTTCAGCCGTTTTTGAGATATTGAACTTTGAAGTGACAAAGTCGGGGGTTTTCCAACTTTTTAGGGTTCCGGAGCCGAAATGGCCCCTTATAGTTTCGCCATGTCTGTCTGTCTGTTTGTCCGTCCGTCCGCGGCTTTGCTCAGGGACTATCAATGCTAGAAATCTGTAATATGGCACGGATATTTAAGTTATGTAAGCTATGCCGACAAAATGGTACAATAAAAAAAATATGGTACCTCCCATAGACTTAAAGTGGGGGTGATTTTTTTTCTCATCCAACCCTATAGTGCGGGATATCGTTGGATAGGTCTTTTAAAACCATTTTAGGGTTTGCTAAGACGATTTTTCGATTCAGTGATTTGTTTGCGAAATATTTAACTTGAAAGTGCAATTTTTTATTAAAATCGAGCGCCCCCCCCCCCCTCTAAAAGCAGAGATGATAGATGTATGTACCTAGATGATAACATTAATAATGATGAAACTTTAGTTGAGACGGTAGGAACGTAGTAGAGAAGTAGGACGGTACTTATGAGGGGGTCAAAAGTGGCTCCAAATGCTTCGGGTAAAATTATACACACGGTGCTGCTCGCCAGTTCTGTTAGCTTGAACTTGGCTTACTTCTGGCTGGTAATTGTTACGGTAGGTACCTACTACCTACTTGTGCGGGCTTGGGTTTGTCCGGGAAGCGACTCGCCGCCACGAGGTAGATGTCCGGGTGCGGCTTGCCGCGGTCCACTTCGGGGTCCGAGAATGATACCTCGAATCAAACAACAATAAGCTAAAACCGCTTCATGCCTTAACTAGTGTTTATTCGCGGCTTTACGTGCGTAAACCATCAGAACCAGCAGTAAGGTGCAGGTGGTAGGACCTTGTGCAAGGTCCGCCCGGATTGCTACCACCATCTTGCTCGCTAATCTTGGCGTGAAGCAGCAGTGCTTGCACTGTTGTGTTTCGGCGTGGAGAGTAAGACAGCCGGTGAAATTACTGGCACTTGAGGTATCCCATCTTAGGCCTCTAGGTTGGCAACGCATCTGCAATACCCCTGGTGTTGCAGATGTTCATTGGCGGTGGTGATCTCTTACCATCAGGAGACCCACTTGCTCGTATGCCATACAGTAGAATAAAAAAAAGTAAAATTTTCGAAATAACAACTTCTGGGCTTAGAATCATGTCATTTGGGATGGTTTATAATAATAATAATATCTTTATTGAATGATTATGGTATACACGTTGGTGAAGTTGTTAAAGTTTGATAGTAAGCCGCACATAATCTGCCCCATTTTAGCATACAATAGCAGACACAGAACTAATATATGCATTAATTACAATGTCAAATAAATAAACAATTGCTTAGTCATGTTACTACATTAGGGTAATGATTAGAAGATAATGATTAGTTACAACTCACAATATTGTCATCAAAATTAAATTCAAAATATTCCCTCAAACTGTATTTTTTAATGTGGTTTTAAATTTTGCTCCGGACATCACTTTTATATGTTGGGGTAGGTGGTTGAAAATTTTTATGCTATTATAATACATTCCTTTGCGTACAATGACCATTTTCGATTCTGGCACCCTTAAATTTAACTTATATTTGTTTCTTACTGGTCTAGTGGTATCCTTAACTTGAAATTCCGCAGGGTTGCATTTGATAAAAAGACAGCACTGGAGGATGTAAATACTTGTCAGAGTAAGTAAGCCTTGATCAGAAAATATAGGACGACATGTTTCATCATCCTGCAGCCCAAAAAATATTCTGATACACCTTTTCTGCAGGATAAAAGTAGAAAGAGCATTGACTGAGTTCCCAGAAGATAACTCCGTAATTTAAAATTGAGTACACATATCCATAATATGCTGATAATGCTGTCTTAGTATCCGCAACTTTTATTAACATTTGCAAACCATAACAAAATCCTCTCAACCTGCCATTAACCATCTCTATGTGCTGTTTCCAGTTAAGGAACGAATCAATAACAATTCCTAGAAATTTATATGTATTTACCTCTTCTATAGGTGTGCCTTCATAGTTTATACTAAGCTTGGCTGCTTTAGCTTGATAAGGTCTGAATTGGATATACTTGGTTTTTGACAAATTGATGCTTAGATTCAAAGAAGCCGACCACATTACAATATTTCCTAGTGTGGTGTTTATGGACGTCTCATATTCAGCGTGGCTTAATCCCTTGCCTAATATAAGAACAGAAGCGTCATATGCAAAGAGAGCGCTTATGTGTGGATTAACTTTGGAGAACTCCTTAATGTAAATCAGAAAGAACAACGGACCTAATAGTATGCTTCCCTGTGGTACACCCAGCTTATTCTCTAAGAATGGAGACGTCTTCATCTAGAAACACCGCACAAACAGTTTTTAATCGACTTCAAAAAAAGGAGAAGGTTATCAATTCAGTTTTTTTTAATCATCATTTTTTTATTATTTTATGTTTGTTACCTCAGAACTCCGTCATTTGTGAACCGATTTGAAAACAAAAACAAAAATCAAACCTATCACGTACAACTGTGATACCGTGGTTTGAGTAACCAAAAGGTTGTGAATTCATTTTAGTTCATTAAAATTGAATGAGGTAAGTAAAATTTATTTAAAAGGTGTGTTTTATTTTGGTTATGTCAGGGTTTGTTTACT
Organism: Choristoneura fumiferana; assembly: GCF_025370935.1. Lineage (NCBI taxonomy): Eukaryota > Metazoa > Arthropoda > Insecta > Lepidoptera > Tortricidae > Choristoneura > Choristoneura fumiferana. Next base: position 1,984,969 of record NC_133499.1, on the reverse strand, counting down.
TCATGTTTAGTTGGACTTCTATTGTATAAAACAAAAACATAAAGCTACCTACTTTAATGGTTTTTTTTTCAAATAATAGTGAACATATATAATTGTTCTTGTATCGCTAGTAATAAATTAAATTAAATATCGTTTTCAAATCAAAATGACTACCATTTTGAAGACCGGTTTTGTGAGTTCACTCAATGCCAAATTTCAACCACGAACCGTTTCAAAACGAAAATTTTTGGTATCTGCTGGAAATGTCCGGGATGTAGAGGAATTAAGAACAAAACAGAGACTGTGTTCAATAATTCAAGCAATAATGCGAGCTTGAATAGATTATTAAAATTAGGTCTAAACAAATTTCTTTGTTAATGACAGATTCATATGTGTATGACAGATGACAGAGCCTACATTATTTCTACTTTTGGCCACCATATAGATAGATTTCATTACCCCCACCTAGTGCTTCGCATCCAGCCAATTCAATTAAGTAGGTCCCATAACGACATTGACGACCGGATGGATAAGTGGTTAGAGAACCTGACTATATACGAAACTTGAGGATCTGAGTTCGATTCCCAGCCGGGGCAGATATTTGTATGAATAATAGGAATGTTTGTTCTCGGGTCTTGGATGTTTAATATGTATTTATCTATATAAGTATGTTTATCCGTTGCCTAGTATCCATAGTATAAGCTTTGCTTAGTTTGGGACTAGGTCAATTGGTGGTGTCAATGTCCCATGATATTTATTTATTTATAAGCACCGAATCAGGATAGAGGTAGGGACACCTATGGTAATTTGGATATATTTAGTAGTAACTCGTGCATTTGCTTTTGAAAATCATCATTTGGTGAAGTGGAACCGGTGATGAAGACCACAGTTGACCATTACTACGAGTACTCAATAACGAGTATTTTACGGGTTGAATTTCAATTACTTTAACACAGTTGCTAAGCAATTTATGCTCATCGTAATGCATATGCTGAAATGGAACAAGTGGTGAAGCACCAGGACTCCTCAATAATGAACGTCTCTGCATCGGGAAAAACAACCTTTTGTAAAAGGTGACCAGCAGTTGACATTAAACTATTGTATCTTAGATTATTTACAATAAAAAGCATAAAAAAAGACTGGTAGAAAATTATTTTCACGGTTTTTTATAGTCGGTTCAATGCTTGGTTATTAATTTTTTTTTAATGCATCGTCAATGAAAACCACGATGTAATTTTCAGGAATTCTCACGGGAATTTTGTAAACTATCGGAATTTCAGCTCAACTGCTGTATCTGGGTGAATAGGTACCACAAACATCAACATATGTCAACATTCATCAATATGTGTCGGATGTTGATGTTTTTTGTACCTATTTCTTAAGAAATCTGATAAAAAAAGTGTTGAGAACAATGGCGGCGGTACAAACGCCCAAATATTCACCCATCTAATGATTTACGCGTGCGAAGCCGCAAGTAAACACTTAGTAGTATATAGATCGATTTAATAGGTCCAATGGTACGCTCACCATGTGGTTGAACATGCCGAACAGTTTCGGGCGCGCGATGGAGACCAGTCTCACGGACTGCTCCGTGCTGTTGGTAGCGAGGGCCATTGGGACCTTGTAGTCGAACAGGTGCGTCAGCAAACGGTCCGCACCTAATTAACACAGACATAAATTAGTCAAAATCAAAGTATGGGGCGCGCCAAAGTTCGCATACTTTTCGCAAGTCATACTGTAATGTTTGTTCGAATTATTGTGTGGCATTATTTTTTCTCACTGAAACCGTAAATGTTTCTGAAACTTTTATATGTTCACCTTATAGAAAACTGTAGGTTAGGTTAAGTTTTTTTTATAACAATTCTGAAAAATTATTGGATTCAGAGAAAAAACTGTCTAAGAGCGTGTCGGACACGCCCAAGATAGGGTTCCGTAGCCATTACGAAAAAATCAAGTAGTATTTTTCTAAGGACTTCGTATTGTGTACGGAATCTTCTCAGTTTAGGTATAGTGGTTTGCAGGTGGCAGGACCTTGTGCAAGGTCCGCCCGGATTGCTACCACCATCTTGCTCGCTAATCCTGCCGTGAAGCAGCAGTGCTTGCACTGTTGTGTTTCGGCGTGGAGAGTAAGACAGCCGGTGAAATTACTGGCACTTGAGGTATCCCATCTTAAGCCTCTAGGTTGGCAACGCATCTGCAATACCCCTGGTGTTGCAGATGTTTATGGGCGCTGGTGATCTCTTACCATCAGGAGACCCACTTGCTCGTGTGCCATCCAGTCGAAAAAAAAGTACCTGGGCCACCGAGCTTTGCTCGTGCTGAAACTCGATAATAAGCGTTTTCCTACAGATAAAACCAAGCTAGAACAATTTGTCATCCCCGAAAACCCCCACATACCAGATTTCATCAAAATCGTTGGAGCCGTTTCCGAGATCCCCAAAATATATAGGTATATGTATGTATTATATGCACTTGCATTTGCAGTTTAAAGTTGAATATTTGGCAAACGGATCACTGAATTAATTGTGACCACTTGTTTATGACGTTGACGGTACTAAAGGTCAGTCGTCTCGCTAACAGGAAACGTTGATTTAGCAGTTATATCTATGTAGTTTTCCATTGACGGACGCACGAGTCTCTGACGCACTGGCGGCCGGTTCTTATCAAGCCTACCTAAGCGGATAAAGTTGCCATAAAGTACAATGAAATAATATCCTGATAAAAAAATCCTGACATCACCTTAAAAGTCCGGACAATTTGATTTATAATTGACTCCAAATAACAGAGGTAGTTAGATTGTAACTAGATTTTTAAAGCAAATAAATTGATTAAGATCTCTGTAGCTGCATTTATCTTATTTTATTAACCCCCGACGCAAAAAGAGGGGTGCTATAAGTTTGACCGCTATGTGTCTGTATGTCTGTGTGTCTGTCTGTGGCACCGTAGCTCATAAACGGCTGAACCGATTTTGATAAAACATGTCTAAGAACGATCGCTAAAAACCCTGCTTTCAAATATAAAAAAATACGCATTCAAAACGGTTCACCCGTTTAAGAGCTACGGTGCCACAGCAGACACACACACACACACAGACATACAGACACACATATCGGTCAAATTTATAACACCCCTCTTTTTGCGTCGGGGGTTAAAAATACGAATGTCCGCTCTCCAGTCTTGGGTGTTTAATGTACCTATATTTAATTTTAACCTCGTAAGGCGCAACGTCCTAAATTTAGGACATACGTCAAAGCTAATGTCAACTTCACTAATTGACATTAAGTTTGAAATTCTATTGATCATTATTTGACGTGGGTCTTACGAGGTTAAGTATGCATGCACCTATCTATCTAAGTAAATATGTTTATCTATGACACAAGCTTTGTTTACTTTGAGACTAGGTCAAATGATGTCTATTTAGTATTCCGCCAGTAACTGACCAGGTTTCTCCGGCGCGATGGGCAGCTTGTTCCTGGCCAGGTCAAGCAACTGTCGCTCGAACTCGTCCACGGAGAGCGGCAGGCGCGTGCGAGCACACACCTCCTCGCTCACCTCGCGGTCTGTCATGCCGAATATCTGCCGGTGAAAAAACGTCAGGGGAGCTACGAAATTCGAAAATCGAAGTTCGCATCATACCGTCTCTCTCACTCTCGTGTTGAATATAAGCGTGAGCGGGACGGCAAGATACGAAGTTTCAGCCCTTCGTAGTAAAGGGCCAGTGCCCTTAGTGTAAGTTTTCGGTTACAAAATACGTCTCGATCGCGTTCGCGTTAAAATCTCAATTTGTATGCAAACACGAACAGCGCCTCTAGCGGAACGCTTGCGATGTTCGTGTTTCCATACAAATTGAGATTTTAATGCGAACGCGATCGAGACGTATTTTGTAACCGAAAACTTACACTATGGGTACAGTTCTGCTACTCAAAGATTTACGTAGGAAACGATTCATTTACCTAATAGTCCCGCTCTGCTCAGCTGTTTCCAATGGGTGCTGTGCGAGGATAGATAGATGAAACGTTGTATTGGTTCATGAATAAAAAAAACCGCATTCAAATCGGTCCACCCGTTTAAGAGCTACGGTGCCACAGACAGACACACAGACAGCGCATCTCCGCTCCTCATTACCGCCTTACAGTTACGTGTATTAGAGCGATTTTATTTGTACTTACCTACGTATTTTAAAATAATATTATGAAAAATTGTTTACCTGCACTGCATTATCCTTGGAGTAAGACTTCCCGTATTTCTCACAGATCTGTCCAATCATTGTGTGGTACATCACTTCGGAATCTGTAACAGCAGGGGCAAGGACCCTTCATCGTCATGCTTGTACAAGGTTTGAGTCTACATCTGGTCATGGAACGGTTTTGGTGCTCTGAGGATGAACTCTGATTGTGTTCGAAACGAGAGTGGTGGTGATAGTTGGGTTTGTGTGATTTGTGTGTGAAGGCGGCGGAGCTGCATGAACACAAATGTATTGCATGGACGCAGCTATCGTAGGTCACGGGCGAACAAAGTAACTACTTCATTGAATTGTTTATACTTCGTACAAGGTGTTTTTAAATTGTTAGTTGGCTTAATGATGGTTGGTAATTTTTACAAGCTTTTCTTTAGTTTCACCTGTCCCGTTGTCTGTCTGCCTCTGTCTGTCTGTCTGTAATCAAATCTTGCATGTTAAATTCGACCAACTTCCAGTGGTTGGATTGAGTTGAAATTTGGTATACTTATGTAAATTGCATGACAATACTATTGTATCTGGTAGTGAAATCCTGGTAGTCCGGCCAGGAACATCCACAGGACGGAACTCTTCAACGGTTAATGTCATCGACTTGAAATTTGGTATGCAAATGTAGTTTGAGTGACAAACAAGTACAGTCAACAAAAAGTACAGTCAGCAAAAAAAAGCGTATCATAATTGATTATTTTACCCAAAACTTATGTTTGACTGAACATCCCTAGGTAGGTACTGTAGATACTGTCAGCATCAAAAGTAACGGATCATTTTTTTACTCCGTCGCATTGACACATTGACACTCTTGCATAGCGTTTAGTAACTACGTGGCTGTAAAACGACAAAGGACGAACAGGTTGCTACTTTTGATGCTTAATGTACTAAGATTCTATCATTTAAAAAAACCTATTTTAAAAATTTAGATAACAATAGCAGGAGTGTGTCCAGACGTTCAGTCAAGACCACCAAACGCAACGTGAGAATGAGATAGCACTAACCAACTTAGAAATGTTAAAAACTTATAACACCCCTCTTTTTGCGTCGGGGGTTAAAAAGTGTATAGATTTGGGTAAGTTGTCTTTTTGCTTTCGCCTTTAAAATACTGAATACAATTTACCTATACGAAACTTTTGCTAATTAATTGAATCAGGAAATACCTCGTCATAATATTAGCCGTAGGACGTCCACTGTTGAATATAAGCCCATCCCATATCGTTACGCTCGTAACGGCCCGTTGACTGTAAAACCTTGCTAAATGCGTCCAAGGCACCGATTTTTAAATTGACATCACATGAAAATGCTATAGGTACCTACCTAAGGTACGAAAATGGTGTAAAACAGTGCTTAATTTTAAATACGAGTAGATGGGACATTACAGTTCAAATTAATCTTAAGCCGTCAAAAATTTAATAGGTAGGTATGTACTGTTTTAGGTATATTTATTTTATCTACTTGTAATACCCAGATTTTTACTAGTAGTATTGGTTTGTTTTACGAAGGTTGTAATACTTGTGACTAGAAATAAAAGATCTTCCTAAAACAGAAGTTTTGGAAACTTTCGAGTTGTGAATAAATGTAGAATACAGCTTTTTGCTTCACTGTCGTAGACTTCTCATGATCCGAGAGCGATTGCCCGATTGGACATCATCGGCTAAGGTAATGGACCATGAAACCACAACAAATACGGTGAAGGTGAACACCGCTCGATTTTGCTCAAGTAGGTTACGAAATGGGATATTTACCTAAAAGAGTCCCATCCAAGTCGAATAAACAGTGTGTCACTTTCTTATAGTGTCTTGTGCAGAAGGATTTTCCTCCCGGGATCATAGCACACGCGAAACGCGTATAAAACAAATAAATTTTGCCGACACATACTGAATCATTATAGGGAAACAACAAATTTGAATTATTTCAACCAAAACTTTTGACAATCCAATATGACGTGCTAAAATGTTGGCAGCACTGCTCTGAATATTTTTAATTATTTTTCTTAAAATGTCACCTGCGTTTTGCTGCTTGGACGAAATCCCTAAGTCACATTTCTGCCGCGACGTAAATAAAACAACAATAAAACTTTTTAATTACCTCCGAAAAGACAAAACATAATAAACCTTTTTATTTAAACCTAATCTAGGTAACAGTTTGAAGTCGGTGCCTCAACACTAGCCAGCAGGAGGAGACCTATATAGTCATCTACCTGATGGCCTTCTTTTAATGCTTGTGCTGACCCTAGCACTGCTGGGGCACCGACTTCAAACTGGTACCAAGGACCATCATATGTGAAAATTTCAACTGTCTAACTATCACGGTTCATGAGATACAGCCTGGTGACAGACGGACGGACAGCGAAGTCTTAGTAATAGTTTCCGTTTTTACCCTTTGTAAAAATAAACAAACATACAAAAAAAACATAATAGTTGAATTGAGAATCTTCTTTTTACCCGACTGCCCGAAGCAGGGTTATTTGAAGTAAGTTAAAACATGCAGTCGAATTGAGAACCTCCTCCTTTTTAGAAGTTGGATAAAAATGTTCTTTAAGATTCGCCCTCTAGCGGTGAGTAGTAAAATAAGTACTTCAAGGTTTGTTCTACTCGTCAATAGATGTCAGTAAATCTTTACTACGGATATTCGCCACAAGATGGTGCTGTAAAACAAATACTAAGCACAGGATGGCGCTATTAATCGTGCTACATCTAGTCCTCAACAGATGGCGCTGTAAAACTAGTTCTGCTATTGAGCACTAGATGGAGGCCTGAGTGGTCGGTTATGCCACTATCTAAGGGACAAGCGACATTCCGGCAGGCCTCATGCCGTCTTCACGTGCGATACCATTCGGATCTAAAATGGCCCAGCCTCCTGCCAGCAAGAGTGGACCTATAGTCGTCTAGTCTACCTCACCTGCATGCTTACATTGGGCTTCTATCACTCCTGCTGGCTCGTACTGAGGCACCGACTTCAGTGGTAGAAAAAAATACATACTTACATTAGTTTAAGAACTTAGTTAACATATATGGTTCTTGGTTAACATTCAATAAAAAAGGTTTATTACTTTTTGCTTTTCATTTTTTTACGGCGGTTTATTTTTTTGTTAAAAAGTTTTTAGTATTTTGTTGTTATAGCGGCAACAGAAACACATAAGCTGTGAAAATTTCAACTGTCTAGCTATCACGGTTCATGAGATTCAACCTGGTGACAGACGGACAGACAGCGGAATCTTATTAATAGGGTTTCCCTTCCGTTTTTCTGCTCTATCGCCAGAAACTTATTTAATATTTTTTTTATCTCATACGACTGCCCCAAGGTTTCTACCGTAAGTGCTAAAATAAGTAATTTTCCTTTACGAAAGCATATTTACGGCACAGTTTGAGTGCCGTCTGCGGGCCATAATACTTCGAATTTCGTAGTTGTCCCCCCGTACCAATATCTTACACAACCAAGTGCGCATAAATATCTGACTGAGACGACTTTCTAGTGCAGATAGGACGCGTCAGATATTTTTAAACGCTCAACTTTGGCACCTTTAATGCAGGTGACCATAAAATAAAGATTAGCTAGGAATATCATGTAGTAATTGTAAAATTGTCATGTCAGCCTCTTCCTATCTTCAGTAGACACTAGATAGATAGCCCTGTAAATTGTTAAAATATAACTCACTTTATATGAAAGTTTGCTTCCACCGTTTTCTACTACCTATTTACTTACTGACGTATCAACACAAAATCTCCTTTAAATAAAACAGACGGATTACTTCCATTCGTTTATTACCGAACCGTTTCACCAGAATGTGGGATCACACTTGCCACATTTGCAAAATATTTTTGTATGAACAAATTGTTAAATCTAAAAGGTACAAGTATTTTTTAAAATTATTTTCTTACACATTTGAAAGAGGGTAACTTTCATAACGATGACACTACACTTCTTTATGCAGATTTAGCTCATTGCATCTCCGTCGCTCTCATGACACGGTATAGTGCATTGCTTTCGCGCACGACAAATACGGCGAAGTAAAGTACAGTCAAGGGCAGAGATATCGACACGGCCAAAGTTGCAAAAATATGTATACACGGCCTTAATGTTAAGTGCATAAAGTCGTGTATACATATTTTTGTAACTTTAGACGTGTCGATATCTTAGCCCTTGACTGTACAAACACATAAAATATACAATTTTTATTTTTAGTCTTATGACAATTTAGAAAGAGACAACGTTACAGCACTCTGCCGCATATAATAAACAAGTTTCCTATCTATAAGGTAACCGTACGAGTGCTCGCCACTGGCCCAATAGTTGGCATCTTTAATCTTATGTCATTAGCAAAAGAAATGACAGCAGGGTGTCGTCTATTGGGCATTACCGTGTCGAGCACTGGGACGTTTACCTTAAGGTAGCATTCCGTTCTTGAGACGCGCGACTTACTGCTTAGTATGAATTTATATGGAGCACTAAACATATGCCGCGACATCGAAAATACAAACTGAGACATGGATGCACAGAAAAACCAGAAAAGAGACCAGCGCTGGGAATCGAACCCAGGTCCTCAGCAATCCGTGCTGCGTGCTATAACCCCTACACCACCGCTGGACAGGAATTTAGACACGAATTTTTCCTATGCATACATATCTCAGGTTGCTTATTTCTACTACGCTACTTATGCAGCAGCACTAGCGACATCTATGTTCCGCTCTCATCGAGAGACGTCACATTCTTTCGGAACCAACCGCTCACCCAGACAAGAGATGTCGCTATTAAGCAATCAAATTATGATTGGTTTTCACGGGATACCCGTAAAAATAACAAATTTGGAGTTGAAATAAAAAATACAAAAATACTCCAAATAACCAATCATAAACGCCGCGACCGCGTCGCAAGACCCAGTTTGTTTAGTGCTCCATATAAAATCATACTAAGCAGTAGGTCGCGGTCGCTAAGAACGGAATCCTACCTTTACCTAGATATGTTTTTAGACGTTTTTCAACAATTTTTCCGCGATCATCTTTACGCCGCGAGTGTTATAGGCGATTTATCCCATACTTTTAGTCCAAAATCATAACCTTGTCAGAGTGCTGAACCAACGTCATCTCAATATAAAACCAAATTAAGGCCCTCATCGCTACAACTACGCTATAAAACTAAACTGAATAACAAAATCTGAAAGTATATAACTATATTGACAGAAATCAAAATATGCTTTTTGTAATTTCTTAACTTAAACAACAAATAATATCAAAAGAAAAGGAACTTAAATACATATATTTAGTATTATTTGGGACCGTAACGACTGATTTCATCACTACTTCTGGCACCATTAATATTTCCTTATTTCGTGACTCCTTAATATCGCATTATCATTGGTTTGTTAATGTGTTATTAATCATTTGTTAGATTTGTCCCACCGCACCGATGATGATTAGCGAGAAACGACTAGAGCTAGAAACAAGGAGACCCGTTATTTTCGTCGGTGAACCGTCACCGATTAATGATTAATTCGTATCTCATTTACGGGTCTATTGTAAAGGCAAAAAACTTAGTATACATTTAGTGCTCTGAACGCTACAAACGCCGACAATCAATAAGTTGAGAAAGATCACTTTTGCACGTAATTTTGTACAAAAAATACAAGTTTTGTAAAAAAATAACCTAACCAACTTAAAAAGTTGAAAAACCCTTGACATTGTGATTTAAAAGTTCAGTAAATACAAAAAAAACGGCTGAACCGATTTTAATGAACTTATAATATAACAACCTCCCTTTTTGCGTCAAGGGTAATAAAATATAATAATCTTTAATACTAATTTTACTTTTTATAGACTGTAGGTGCTTCCAATGCCTACATGAGTATATCAAATTTCAAATCAATTCCACTAGAACCGGGTTAGATTTGACGCATAGGTACTAACACGTCAATTGAAATATAAAATGTTGTATACCTAAATGAGTTCTGTACAGTAAAACATTAAAAAAGTCTGTCTTTTTCACCTATAACTGTTTAAAATGAGAGAACAGTCGTTAGTTATTTCATCGTCCCGTTGACGGTAGGACAGAAGTCTCTAGTGCTACCTTAAGGTCGACACGGTCCCATATTTCAACAGTACTCAACCATCACACATTAAACAAAAATACATGGGATTTCAATGGCGTCATATTTGGAAATGTTTATAAAAAAAGCATAGAAATGCTTCAAAGTTGATAGACTTCAAAATAATTTTGGCGATAATGTAAAGAAGTCCATATCAATTGAATACAAACACAAACAATACAAATTGCTTCGCAAGCATAATTAAAAAACAAACGGATTGATTGAACATGAGCAAGGTTGTAGTTTATTATTATGCACAGTTCACACGTGTAACATTCTAGCTCAGCTAATGCTAGACAATGAAATGTATTTTCTTTTTTTATATTTGAATTTGATTAAATTTGAACAAATTAAGCTAATGAATTATATGTTCAAGCATTAACTGAGCTAGTTAGGCTTATTTTGTATCATTTAACCCTCTTCTATTTGCCAATGTCACGGCATCTATTGTAAAAGTGTTATTAATATAAAATATACAACGCTAGAGGGCGCTCTTGTAGACAAATTGATTACCAAACCCGAATTAAAAACATTCGATTTTTTTCATTTTATTTTTTCCAATTAGTTTTCCTTCTCAACATTTAACACGTATCTTTGTATGAAAATATTTTTAAAAGCTTTCTATTTATATTACATAGCACAGGCAAGTGTTCAGTTAACATACAATTTATACACGCATCTCGCCTTAAAGCTTGGATATAATTATATAAAAAACTATATATTATTCTCTCGTTTGATATATTTACTGCCACTGTCAGTTTTAAAAGTTACATATATACATTGTGAAAGCTATACAACAAAGCAGCAGTTAGAGAAATAACTATTAAATGTGTCTTATATATAATTACTTTTCTGGAACACATTAATTATACTATAATTTTAAGTGCTTGAGTTTTTATTTATTTTAGGCACTTCAGCATCCTCAGGCATTTAAAAAACTGTAAAATGTTGAATTTATTACACTTCAGTACTTTGAAAATCAGGTTTAATACTCAAATATGTGATTCTAGAACTTTTAGGGTCTATTTCACCTCACAGATTATGCCCAATGGACTTACAAAATTTGTAAGTTCACAAACGTCCATCAGAATTGTCGCTTGCATGTACAGATTTCTACAAAAGTGTAAATTCAGTCAGTGTATATTCAGTTCCAGTGTATATTAGTTGAAAATATGTAAGAATAACTGTTACTATTGGTATTTATTAGCGTAATAGAACCCAAAAGAATGTTTTTTAGAACTATTGTCTGTTTGTTGCTGACTATACAGGATGTCCCACGGCTATGCCACATAGAGGGAAAGTATCTTAAATATTGGAGATAGACAATCTTACTGAAAGATGACTTCATTTTGATTTTAAACATAATTTTAACTACATTCAAAGTTTTTTTGAAAAATACCCTGTCTAAACCGGGAATCGAACCGACCACCAAATAGTAAAAAAAACAAACTGAATTATTTTTTCTAAAATGATTAATGTCAAATTACATGGTCTTCCCTTTATTTCAGATGCCATGTTATCAGGAAAAGATCAGTACAGAAATTTGGCGGGTTCGATTCCTAGTTCAGACAGGGGATTATTAAAATTTCTTTGAATGCAGTTTATATTGTTTTAAAAACAAAAATGAAGCCTTCTTTCAGTAAAGTTGTCTATGTACAATACTACTTTCCCTCCATGTGGCATAGCTGTGGGCCATCCTGTATACTAGCGGGTCTCTTTTCTAGAAAACTGTCCACACAACTTTTAATTGGTCTTGTGTATCCCTAACCTAAGTTTAAGCGCATCCTCATGTGTCTACAGCTTGAGGCATTTCTATGGAATCCTTGTTCACCGCCTTAATAGCCTTAGTTCTGTCATAAAAATCACATTTTGCCAGAGACATAACGCTTTCATCAATCCCGTTTTTCAATTCAGTATTTACATTACCATTACATTCTACCGGTGCCTTAATTACTTCTACATCTTTGCCTCCTCCAACATTCTCAGGTTCTACTTGGTTCTTATCCTCGATCTCTTTACCCTTCCTATCTTCCTCGACTCTCGCCACCTCCTTCTCTTGCTCGATCCTCTCCATCTCCTTTCTCTCTTCTTCCCTCTGCTTTTTCTCGGCGATCTCCTTGCGTCGCTGGGCATTCCACCACGGCATGAACCGTTGGAACATGACTCGGGAGCGGTGTTGCGGCTTCAGCACCCAGGACACTGCCATGTCGACGTCGGCTATCCTGGAATTTAAAAAACACTATCAGAAAAGGTACTTGTCCAAGGTACAAGGTCCAGCGAGTTATAATTATCACCATCATCACATCAGTCGTAAGACGTCCACTCTTGCCTCCCCCATAGACCTCCAGTTCCTCGGTTGGAAAAGGCCTGCATCCACCATCTCGTTGACGGATGTCCTACGCCGCGCTTGCCGATCTGCGTTCTCCCATGGAGAACTTTTCGGAACGAGAGCTATTCAGGGATGTAAACGAGGAATGCATGCAAGAAGTGTGTGAGTGTGTGTGTGTGTGTGTATGTATGTGTGCTGTCTCCTCTATCTGTATGCTGAGTGTGTTCTCTGTTCATTGCGCGGCCGAGGCATTGCGCGTTGCACAACGGCTGAAAATGCTCGGCTCTGGCGTTCAGTTCGCGGGCTGAGAGCCTGGGTCAAAGCGGTCAGGCGTGTGCAGACGGGAGATGGTCCTCACTTACGCGCACCGTCAGCGGCTTGGTTAAAACAAGCTGGGATACGCGTGCGTAGCCGCACGCGTAGACATCAGTTGTTCAGTTGACGGTACTCACTTGCGCCTGAAGCGGTCGCGGTCGAGCGCGTGCTGGTGCCAGTTGCCGGCGCGGGCGGCGCGCGCTGCGAACGCCCACACGCGCATCACGCGCACCGTCGGAGGCTTGTCAGAGAAGCGCACCTGGAAAAGATCGGAGGACATTTAGCTGTGGCCGGAGCCCGACACATCCCACTAATCCAACTATCTAATTCCTACTAATTTAAAGAAAAACTAAATCGAAATGGACCGCCCTTTTGAGAGCTACGATGTCACAAACAGATAGACGACATTGGCGTCAAACTCAGCCTTATTAATTGGCTTCGCAATAGGCCAACTATTGCACTTATGCTGTCTTTATTGCTCGATTGTTTCTTCAGAATTCTCCGATCAAGTTTTTGGCTCACTGTATAAATCGATATCACACCGACCTAGTTTATTTAATCAATTCTAGAACAAACACCGCTCGAACTGAACCAGAACCGTCAAAATATTCTCGACAGATCAGACGGTACCATTGACCCGCTTAGCGTGGAACCATCTCGACGTCACCGCTGAGTCACGCGTAAACACTGATCAGTGATCCTGACCTCATCAGTGACGCTGACGATATCTTGGGACATTGATGCGTCACTGATATAATTAGCTTAGGATCATCATTCTACGCGACGGATATTTTAGCAGTTAATACTGTCTTGAACTATTTAACCCTACAGTCTAATAGCAGCATGGCCTCAGCACAAGATACTTAAATACGTCTCGGTGAATTACACCACAAATTAGTACAATAACAACTAACGTGTCAAACTTGTAAGAAAAGATCCATCTTGATTCGCCAACAATGGACAATGAATTAATAACAAAAGTGCAATTGTTTCGGGTTATTTATTATGTCTGTCAATTGACACAGTCCAATTGGACACAGTACGACAGCACTAAGAAAGATCGAATGGGTAAAATATAAACTAAACTATTGACCAATCGAAGTTAATTCCATTAAAACCTCAGTAGATGACGCTCCTCTGCTGCGATTTGAGAAATCTTTTATACGAACTAGCGACTTTTTTGGCAAAGGTCTATCATTTGATATACCACACGATATATTTTGAATCTTTATAAGTTTTTCTTTAGCTTACCTATTTATTTATTTATTTGTTTGGGTCAAATCTTGGAAGCTAAATTTCAGCTGTCCAATTGACATAAAGTTTGACATACTTATGTAAATTTGGTGACAATACAATAATCTGGTAGTGACATCTTTGTTGTCCTGCCAGGATCGTCTCCGCAGGAGTAAACTCTTCAATGGTTAATAGTACCGACTTGAAATTAGGTACGGACATGCAGTTTAGATGACAATGCAAGTGTAGTCATCATAAAATATTGTATTAAAAATTAAATTTTTAACAAAAAACTTATTTCCTTTTAAGATACATTGCAAAATTTGAAACTCGCAACTCACAAACGAACATTGCACCCCAGCGTTTGCGCCGTTGCACGTAACATTACTTTCGAAAAAATTTATCAACGTTGTTCGTGTGTCGGTTAAAATGATGAAATATATGGTAAGGTTGCGATAAGGTTATCTGCTCGTTTACATTTACATTCCAAGTGGTTAATTGCTACCGTGGAGGGGCAGGCTGTGAACGACGCCGGCGACGCTACGAAGTGTTGCCATTGCCACTAGCTACTTACTGCGACGTAGTGCATAAGGGTCGATCAACTTTTTCTTGTACCTCGTTGCCATGGTTACGTCCCCTGGACAACTCTTTAGACTATGAGTTTCTTTGTTATCTGTGGTTCAAATTCATCGAGCATGCATTTTTGTCGTAGTTACAAGCCCATTAGTTTACGGACTATATCCTAAGCACATTTGTAGAGTATATTAAAACAGTTTATTTAAGAAACTGTCACTCTACCTCTGACATTGTCATTTCAATGTTCAATATCTCAAACAGCTAACCGATTTTTTATTAAACATATGTAGCTAAAGCTAGACACACACTCACTGACGCTGGAGGCGGAGCGAGCGGTGCGGAGGCGGTACCGATTGTCATATTCGAGCTAACGTGAAAGAGGCAACAAAGAATACCGCGCCAAGCTTTTTTCCCCGCGCGGTATTCTGTGTGGCCTTTTTCATGTTAGCTCGAATATTACAACCGGTACCACCTCCGCGCCGCGCCGCACCGCCCCACCACCGCTTTCTCTGTTTCAAGCTTAAGAGCCACCGCAAGGAAGTTCGTTTTCACGTAAAAAACCGCATCGAAATCGGACCATCCGTTTAAGAACCACGATGGCAGAGACACAGACATTGGCGTCAAACTTATAATATAACACTCCTCTTTTTGCGTCGGGGGTTAAAAGGGTTTTATACGACAAATTGTGTTCGTTGGTAAAGTGGCATGCACCAACCAAGCATTTCAACTCTAGCTCATTTGCACCGCACCGCAACCTGGGGTTGCGTTGCAGTGGGAATACCCATCTTCCCAGCAAACGTCACAATCCGCTTAGCACACCATAACACAACCATCACGGCCAGTTTCGTAACCGGTGATACCTACGTGACGCCCGCCGCGTAACATCCCCACTCGACGTCACTATTTTATCTGTTGGTGTTAGAACACAAACATTGCAGATACGTAAGAGACGCTAACCGTATATCTATATCTCTATAATGTCTAAAAATACCTACCATATTATGAAAAGTAATAACGATTATATCATGGACAGGGCTGTTTGGAAGTTTCAAATTATGAAGAATAATAAATGAGTTGTCCATGATATAATCAAATCATTATTAAGATTATATCATAGACAGAAATGTTCTAGGAAACAAATTGCTTATCTACGTAGGTTACTTGCGTTTTCATGTTATGTAAGTTGTTAAATATAATAGATAACTATGTAACAATGTGTTTTGTATAGATAAGAAAAAAATTAACACGACTACAAAAACCTAGAAAATAATTAGCACGATCCAGGAGGGCAGGAGTGATAGAAGCTCAATTTATATAGACGACTATAGACCCACTCCTGCTGCCTCGTGCTGAAGCTCAATCCCGATGGGTGTCCCTACAATATTTCAAGAGTTATCTCGATTATCCTAGAATCCACTCACAGGTCCCGACTTGGTTGCAACAGGACCACCTCTGAAGTATACAATACAGTATAGTATACAGGATGAGCAGGAGTGAAAGGGGTGATGGGGAGATTCACACAGCAACTTTAACTACGGGACCAGCCACAAAATTGCAAAAAAAAATCTGCTGCTCCATTCATTTCGGATAGTTAGCGATCAATTATCTCTTGATTAGATGGATTTTTTTCATATCGTGAAAGAGATTTCATACAACCTTGCAGGCCGCTGGCCGGCAATGCGACACGCACGCGGCCACGACCAGCACCACCGCCCGCAGCCGCCCGCCGCCAGCAGCCAGCGCGACACGCGTGTACACAACACCGGGACCAGACTAGCGTCCCGCCAACTTCATTTCTTGTTTTTTTTATTTCATGTAATGTTTGAGAAAAGCACTATACAAGCCTCGGCCGGAACCTGGGGTTGCCGGCATCTACAGTTATGTACTATTTATGCTCTAGTGCATAAAGTAAAATCTTCGTCTAAGACCAAGGTAAACAGGTGTCAACAGCCACAGACAAAACAGACAAAAAAGTTCCTATATATTTTTGATAATACTATAATTTTTAAATTTATTAAACTAAAAAATTACAATTATACTAACTTTTGCCTGCGGCTTCCCTCGCGCAGATGAATCGCGCAGCGTGCCACCTACCTAGTAAGCGAATAATTGTTTCCATTCCACTGTTGCTATTTAATTTTCTCTCAATCGAAGTGAAAAGCAGAGCGAAAAACTCGAGCATTAAACCCGTTTTCCCCTCGACGTGTCTATCCACCCTCGCCGTACCTGCTCTGGTGGCTATTTGAACGTTTCTGGTAAAATGGCTCGTTTTATGCTCTTGTTGTACAGTACCACTACTATTTTCAAATCGGTCCAGCCGGATTCGAGTAATCGCCTAATCGGTGAACAATTTACAATGCATAAATAACAAAATATATAGAACCTACTTCTTTCATGTCAGTTAAAAATAGCACGTGTGCTGTGCCCATTGGGTCCGCCGCGTGACAACCAGGCGGAACCGGTTTATAATTTAACACTTGTCCAAATGTCCAACGCTAAAGGTCGCCTCACTCAAGGTCACTAGAGCCTGAGAATGCTTGTGGCAAACAGGGCCTTAAAATGTGGGTGAAATGGTTCCTGTATATACACAGATACACACGGCTGCGTCGCCAGTTCCTTTTTCTTATAAGTTAGCTAAGCTGGACACGCTTCCGCGTGTCTAGACAGGCTGAGATAGATCTGGCCCTATATTACAAAATGCAAAATTCGAACTTCGTATTTTGCCGTCCCGCTTTCGCTAATATTATTTAATACGAGAGTGAGAGGGACGGTACGATACTTAGCAGTAGCCCCCTTGATTCGAAGTCGCGGCCACAATCATTAATTGCAATGAAGATGTCCAACATGAGACTTGGCACTGAGGATGGAACTGTCCCAATGGAGGGCGACTGACCACAGGTCAATGACCCTACGTACGACTAGCTGCGCTCGGACATGATAATGGTAGCAAAGCAAATGATCTACATTTTTAAGGTTAAACAGGTTAACGAGTCGATACTGTCTGAGGCCTCAGTGAATTAAGTCCACAATAGATCGCGATTTAATTACTATAGTACAGTCAACAGCACCAATATCTGACGCAAAAAAGCGTGCATAAATATCTGATAGACTTTATTTATAGGTCAGTGTACTTGAATTAGATAGATTCACAAATGTTTGAGACCAAGCTTTAAAGTTTAAGACCACAACAACGGGAAATGGCCACTTCTAAATGATCACTTGTAAAAATGACCGCTAATTAAAATTACCATTTTATATAAACTGGCTCTTTCGTCCATATTTAGACCCTTTCACTTATTTAGGACCATCCTCAGACATTTAGGGGCTGTTTCACCATCCATTGATTAGCGTTAACCGACGGTTAAATGTGATGCCGTCTCCGTCTATTCGAACAAAACAAATAGAGACGGCATCACACCTAACCGCCAGTTAACACTAATCAATGGATGATGAAACAGCCCCTTAATATAATAAACAACAGTGATGGCTAATAACACCGTCTGTGGGCCGAATGATACAGCGGCTGTGAAACGCAAGCTTCGAATCTGTGACGAAGACGTAATAACCATTATTACTTTAGGTCACACGTGCTGATCGCATACTGTCTCCCTTTCCTCTCAACTCAACAAAGTTTACGCGGTACACGCATTTACAACAAGAGTAGAGACAAAGCCAACAACGCTCATTTTGGCGGCAGTTGGGAACAAAAAGACTGAGTTCAGTCAACTCAAAAATAACAAATTGACGCATTCTATTGTAACTGGCACATAGAGGTAATCAAATTTTTTGCAATGACGGGGCAACCTACCCGCTTCGTCATGCTATAGTGCCACGTCACTCTGAAAATCATTTGTTTGTTGTGCAAGGGATGTGAGCAACAGTGGTGAAGTGTTGGGCAACGATGGCTATGACTTACCCCTGAAAAGTAAATAAATGCAAGGACCTTGTGTCTTTGGCGATTTAACGCAAAAAAAAACACTGACCCCTGACTGAAGGGAGTCAAGAAAACTTTCGTGGCTAGTTCAAGCGCGAAACAGAGATGCCAGTGTTCTGCGTTCTGCGTGAGATAGTTAGTGAGTGGTATCAATTAGTTTGAGACTGTATCGGCACTAGACTTATCGGGAACAAAGACTTTTTTGTGCTTTTCATAATGTTACTTATATGAAGTCTGTGTAGGAGTATTCAGACGATGTGTGGAAGTAACAATCTGTATTGTTGTTCACATGCAGTTTGCGTCGAAAGCTAATTATTATCGACATGTTTGTGATAATACTAGCAAGTCGATATCACCTATTCCATTAGTTGGCCTGACTAGGCCTGACTTGAAATTTGATGTTGATATCACAACATTCTGCGAATCGTAGGGAAAACTGCACGACTTAAAATTGTTGCTCAGTTGTTACAGTTAAAAACCAACATACACCACAAAAGGAAAATAAAAGAAAATATTGAAAGGATATTCCCCATCAAAAACTCTTTGGGGTGTTTCGATCGAATTCCTCATAATTGGCCAACAATATACATCTGTATTACGAAATCGACGGTGAGTAGTTGATCTTCAGGAATTTCCGTTTGAAACGAGACTGGAGCAACGACACGTGACTGTACTGTGACACAATACAATACAATATACAATGTACGGAAACGGATGTTAAAATTTTCGATAACACTGCACATCACATATGGCACGTCAAAAGCAATAAGTACTTAAATGAAGAAACAAGTTCGATTTTGAACCTTAGACAGTGTCTACCAAAGTTAAATATAGATGAGAATTTGAATTTATGCCCTTTTGCTTTTGAAAGTACCATTAGTGCACGTCTATTGCACGTGCACTAATGATAACAGTTAAAGCAGGTGATTGTTTAGTTCATTAGTAGACCACAGCGAAATGAACCTTATTGAGAATAGCGGTAGAAGAACGATTCAATTTCGATTCAATTTCGAAATTTACATGTCTAAGTTGCGTTTTACTGCGTTCAAATAATTTCTTACGATTTTATTGCCGCTGTGCACGACAAAACGTGTTTGAAATAGGGTCCCGCTGTGAAAAAAATGCAGTTCTTCGACCAATTCACGGTTATTTATCACCAGGCCACAAACAAAAGAATGAGGAATTCACAAAAATGAAATCCCAAGTTTACTCAAGCAACCTTTGTTTACCGCCAATTCGCGTCGAAACGTACTAAAATCAACCTTGTCTTCTACAAACCATGGTGGTTTCTAGAAAACCCACCCATGTTTAAACCGCTAGAAACGCTTTGTTATCAGGATCCAGATTTAAAAGTAACCAATCGCAACACAATAACATCAATGCAGCGGTCGAATAGCCGGTGAAATGCGTAAACATTTGACAGATGGCAGCAGCTGCGCCCAAGGTCGTCGCCTTGGCGAGCACAATAAAGTTATGCGTAGAGGACAATGTAACCTCAAATGTTGCAGATTGAGGATAAAAAAAAAAACATTTTTTTCATCACACTTGCTCGTAAACAGCGTCGAAATATGCAGGCTACCTTGGTTGCAACCCCCCAAATAAAACCCTCGACCTTTATGTGCTTGTCATGAAACCCGTGGTCGGTAAACGAGTCATTGCCCGTACTAATTTCGTTGTCATGAAGCCCAAGGTCGGTAAATGAGTCAGAGCGCCCGTACTGATACTGCTGCGCTGCGCGCGCTGCTGCGGGACCACATGCACACGCAGCTCAGGCACATGCTGAGGGAGGGGGAGGGCGACGCTGCCAAGAGCGCAGCCTAAGGTAACGCCAATATTTGGAAGAATTATATTTTTTCTTTTAGAAATATAAAATTTTACTCGCAAATGTGATGAAAAACATTGTATGTCGCACGGGCGGTACTAGAATTACGAACATCGACTCATTAAAGCCCTCAGTCAGAATCTCGTTCGTAATTCCTTATTTACCGCCCTTAAGACACAATGTACTATTACGAGCTAAAACTGATTGTGGCATTGAGAGAACTAGGTAATTCCAGTGTCACCAATGCGACAATGACTTGGCTTCTCCAGTTCCAGTACCCTTAGTGTAAGTTTTCGGTTACAAAATATGTCTCGATCGCGTTCGCGTTAAAATCTCAATTTGTATGGAAACACGAACATCGCAAACGTTCCGCTAGAGGCGCTGTTCGTGTTTGCATACAAATTGAGATTTTAACGCACAGCCCTCAGTTTAAAGAATACAAGTTCCAGCCAGAATGCAGATGCACCAGTTTCTTACCCGATTGCACCGAAGCCTAAAAGGAGGGGTATATATATTTTTGACCTCATGTTACGTCTGTTTCTAAGACAGATTTTGTTAATACGTCAATTATAAGACCGTTCTTGTTGACGCTAGTGTCATTAGGTTCATTAACCATCACTTTCGAGCATTACTTTAAACTTATACAGAAGCAAATATGGTAAAACAAATTTTTTGGTAAAAAAAAAAACATTTTTAATACAAGCTTTATTTTGTTGACTGTACTTGTATTGTCACCCAAACTACATTTGCATACCAAATTTCAAGTCGATATACCATTAACCGTTGAAGAGTTTCGTCCTGTGGAGACGTTCCTGGGCGGACTACCAGGATGTCAGTATTGTATGGTCACGCAATTTACATAAGTATACCAAATTTCAAGTCAATCCAACCACTGGAAGTTAGTCGAATTTAACTTGCAAGATTAGATTATAGACAGACAGACAAGGGGACAGGTGAAACTAAATAAAAGCTTGTAAAGATTGCGAGCAGCGCGTGTCAGAGCAACCCTACCGAGATCGAGACATCTTGCGTGCGTGTTCATTTATATCCGCGTCTATTCCGATAGCCATACGTCACAATAGACATTCTAATACGCGTTGTTCTTTCAACAAACGCAAGTCTATTTGATAATAGGTCTCGTTACATTAAGTACTTACTATACATTAATAGGCTCGTTGTTTAAAGCGAGCATCACATTAACATGTACCTTACGTTACGGCACTAGTCAAAACGCGCGGCGCGTCAATCCCTCCCTACTAATATTATAAATGCGAAAGTCTGTGTGTTTGAATGTTTGTCAGTCTTTCACGTCGAAACGGAGCGACGGATCGACGTGATTTTTAGGGTTCCGTAGCCAAAATGGCAAATACGGGACCCTTATAGTTTCGCCATGTCTGTCTGTCTGTCCGTCCGCGGTTTTGCTCAGGGACTATCAATGATAGAAAGCTGTAATTTTGCACGAATATAAACTATGCCGACAAAATGGTACAATAAAAAATTCAAAAAAAAATTGTGTAGACGTAAAGACGTAAAGTGGGGGTGATTTTTGTTTTTTTTTTTCTCATCCAACCTTGTAGTGTGGGGTATCGTTGGATAGGTACCTATTTTAAAAACATTAGGGAGTTGCTAAAACGATTTTTCGATTCAGTGATTTGTTAGCAAAATATTCAACTTTTCATTAAAATCGAGCGTCCCCCCTCTAAAATCTAAACCGGTGGATGGAAAAATTTGAAAAATTCAGGATGGTAGTAAGTATATCAAACTTACAAGGAAAACTATAACGGTTAAGTTTTCTTGAGAATTATTAGTAGTTTAAGAGTAAATAACAGCCTAAGGTATAAAATATACCTAAACTTGGAATATTCCGTACAAAATACGAAATCCTTAAAATAATATTACTTAATTTTTTCGTAATGGGTAACCCTATTTCGGGCGTGTCCGACGCGCTCTTGGCCGGTTTTGGCATAGAGATAGTTTATAGGCCAGAGAGTGACATAGGGTACTATTTATCACGGAAAAAATGCACGTTCCCGAGGGAACAACGCGCGATAACCGAATTCCACGCAGGCGGAGCCGCGGGCAAAAGCTAGTCATCAATATTACTTTGACAAAACCCCTGTCACGGACGTCAACAAACTATAGTAAAAGGTTCACAAATCCGCGCTGTGAACATATTTTGTGCGCCGTTTTGATGTAAGAAACATGCAATCTATACATACGTCGATGGAGCATCATCACAATCGCATTCAAAAAGATAAAGATAAGGTTGATTGAATGTGACAATGACAGTGAGTGTGTCAACAAATAAGACCTCAATTTTGACAAGGGAATGAAGTTTAGAAGCGACTACCACTAATATCTCACATATAGCTGCATGTTCTTCATTGTGTTTGCCTGAATGTTGCATATCTATATTCTATTCTGTAATATTTTGGCACATTCCATCCAATGTTAGCTAGCATTCTTAAACCAGTGTAAACACGGAACGTTTACCTCAGCACCGCGTTGTCATGTCCACCGCTTCATAAAACACAGTAGGTACACGTAAACATTGAAACAACATGAACGTGGTACTTTGGCAAGCCAATAAATCAGCTGCCGTAGCGAGTGTTCTGGCACAGAGCGAACTCATGCTCAGGTAGATGCCAGAGTATTTAACCGACTTTAAAAAAGGAGGAGGTTCCATGTTCTAAACTTCTAATGTTTGTATTTTTTTATATATGTTCAGTTGACCGATTACTCAGTCAGTTGTGGACCGATTTTGAAAATTCTTTTTTTATTCGAAAGAATACTCTTCTGAGGTGGTCCCATTGTCACCAAGTCATCATCAGATCTTGATGATGGGATCCTTGGGAAATCGAGGGCAAACCTATGGCGATTTTGGCATTTTTAGCATTAAGATAAGCATTTACATTCAGAGAGTATCATTTGGTAAACTGGACCTGATGAAGAAGACCGTAGATGACCAATGGAACTCGTCAAAGCTAAGTAATGCTCGCGCGTCTATAAACGATCATGATTAATAAACCTAGATAAGCGACTAAGAAGAAGCTTTAAGTTAATGATTCTTTCGAACTGATCTGATGCTGAAGCCGGAAGGTAGGCAACGGAACTCTGTTATAAAACAACGTAACTAAGCCGTGTTTGGGCTTAATGAAATCGTTGTGAGATGTACTTTGGCAACAAATCACCAAAAAGTGAGAAATAAAGAAATTTTTTAACAAAAAAGTAATACCTTCTCCAAAAAATAAAAAAATAGTAACAAAAAATGGAACCGACAACAAAAACCCTTAAAAATATTTTTCTAGATACCTCCTAGTTCGAAGTCAGTGACTCAGCACGACCCATCAGGAAGGATTGAAACCCATAGTATAGTGAGGTAGACTACTATTGTTCCACTCCAAATAAATATTTTCAAGAGTTTTGTAGTCGGTTCCATTTTTTGTTACTTTTTGGAGTCGATTTTACTTTTTTGTTAAAAAAAATATTTAAATGTCTTTTTAGTAGCCAGTACCGCTAACACATATGCAACCTCAAAGTACCGTAGGCTTAGAACTTTTCAGCCGCCCCTCGTAGTTACGTGTGTAACCTGCAACACATGATGTAACTGCACTATCTACTAATTGCATTTCACAATAGATATACCTATGACGATAATTTTTGTTTTATCATTAATCGGTCTGACAATCGAACAATCAAAAGAATGGCGCGGCAAGTCCATGACGTACACATACCTTATAGACCGGGAGATGGTGACACAAAATATTAGATGATTTGTACCAGTATGGCGGTTCTTCAGGGGTCTAATATAAAAGACATCAAGACAGCAGGGCTACTACGAATTAAATTCGAAACTCAGTTCCTCTCGCTCTCGTATTAAATAGTATAAGTGTCAGAGGGACCGCACGACACGAACTTCTAGTTTCGAGTTTCGTAGTAGCCCTGCAGGACAACTCCAAGTTCTAGCTTAAAGGGTAAGAGTCGTCATGTGGCATTGTTGCATGTTTTTAACCCCAAAAGGGGTGTCTGTCATGCAATAAGCTTATGGAGACAGCTATTTTATTTTATATTTTTGGGGCTCACAGCAATACAGCACATATGCTTGGAGTTTTTTGCGCGATAAAATCCGGAATACGGAAATTCGCTGAAGAACTAAAGTCATCATGTCATCAACATAGCTCGAAAAACCGATAACAGATAACCGTTGGAGGAGAAAAATCCTCGTGGGCGACCACTAACCCGAAGGCAAAGCATTGGCAGGCCTCCCACTAGGTGGACTGACGACATCGGGCAACCGGTGAATGCGTGGCGAGTTGTCGTTCATTGTGGCGTTCTAAGGCATAGGTTCAGCAGCTGATGATGTATGTCTGTTTGTGGCACCGTAGCTCTCAAACGAATGGACGGATTTTGACGCGATTTTTTTAACGTGATAGCAAGATACCTTGCAGTAATTCTTAGCTATGTTTAGTAAAAATCAGTTCAGTCATTTTTGAGATATTGAACTTTGAAATGACAATGTCGGGGGTTTACCAACTTTTCTAAGTTGGTTATTGCACAAAATGGTTGGTATTAGCAGTTAGTAGCAGGCGGCGAAAACCGGCTCTAATTTCAAGACACGCGCAAATTCAGATAAAACAGTTTTGTCACGTTTTAAGATAAAAAAAGCGGAAAAGTATGCTTCACTTTTTAGCATGTTTTTCGTGATACCTTCAATTATGGGCCAGCCAGTGCTTTTTAGGGTTCCGTAGCCAAAATGACAAAAACGGAACCCTTATACTTTCGCCATGTCTGTCCGTCCGCGGCTTTGCTCAGGGACTGTCAATGCTAGAAAGCTGTAATTTTGCACGGATATATATGTAAACTATGCCGACAAAATGGTACAATAAAAGTCAAATAATTTTTTTTAGGGTACCTCCCATTGACGTAAAGTGGGGGTGTTTTTTTTCTCTCATCCAACCCTATACTGTGGGATATCATTGGATAGGTCTTTTAAACCATTAGGGGGTTGGTAAAACGATTTTTCGATTGAGAGATATGTTTGCAAAATATTCAACTTTAAAGTGCATAATTTTCATTAAAATTTCCCCCCCTCTAAAATCTAAACCAATGGGTGAAAAAATTTGAAGAAAATTCAGGATGGTAGTAAGTTTATCAAACTTACAAGGAAAACTATAACGGTAAAGTTTTCTTGAGAACTATTAGTAGTTTAAATAGTAAATAGCAGCCTAAGGTATACCTAGCGTCCGCAAGGTTGTCGGCTCCGAGGTTCTGACGTTTTGAAATATCATTGCGACATTGTGACAAAAATCATACCTATCGCATATTAATTAATAATACAAAATTACTGTGATACCGTGATTTGGATGGACAAAGGGCTGTGAATATAGTTGTACCTTTTATTGTAAAACGAAAAGATAAAGCTACTTTAATGGTTTCTTTAAATAATAGTAAACAAAACATATATAATTGTTCTTGTATCGCTAGTAATAAATTAAAAATCGTTTTCAGATCAAAATACGTATTATTTTGACGACCCGGTTTTGTGTGTAGGTATTACTCGATATAAAATTTCAACCATAAACCGTTTCAAAAGGAAAATTGTTGGTATCTGCTGGACATGTCCGGGAGGTAGAGGAATTAAGAACAATACAGGGACTGTGTTCAATAATTCAAGAAGACAAACATCTATTACTAAAATTAGGCAGTTAAGTCTACACAAATGCTTTGTTAATGACAGATGAGTATGACAGATGACAGAGCCTACATTATTTCTACTTTTGGCCACTATTAGCGCTGCAATAGATTTCATTACCCCCACCTAGTACTTCGCACCCAGCCAATTTTTATTCATATTTAACCTGAGGCTTAAAAAATCGCACTAACACAAACAAAAGGTATCCTATTTTTTTTTAAATATATACTACTTATTTGTCAGCATGGTAATTAATAACCTATATACTTAAAAGTAATTAACGATACAAAACACTAATGCCTGAAAAAGTTCTGTTGTGTTGTGACATGAAATCTATCAGACAAATTGTATGGTGAGTTTTAGGGTTCCATACCTCAAAAGGAAAAAATGGAACCCTTTGTTGTCCGTCCGTCTGTCAAGACCCTTTTTCTCAAGAACGCGTGGAGGTATCAAGCTGAAATTTATATCAAATACTCAGGTCTACTGTCCCCTGGAGCTGTGAAAAAAATCAAAGTTCTAAGCCAAAATTTTGACACACATCGCAAGGGAATCAAAACCTACAGGGTACTTCCCGTGAACCGTTTTTGGTACAAAGCAACGTCTTATAGCACAGATAAAGGGAAAATTGCGAAAAGCATAAATTTTTAGTTACATCATAAAATATAATAAAAATATTTGTGCGGAACCCTCGGTGCGCGAGTCCGACTCGCACTTGGCCGGTTTTTTTAGTTTTTATTCAATTTTTAAGGCAGCCGGGTTGTTTTTTTTACATTTTGTCAAAGTCAAATTATTTTGTTTTGACTATGGAATTTTATATATTTATTAGTAAGTAGTATCATATGGAGATATGGGATTCACTTGCAATAGTCCGCAAGTACCTATTTGTTCACTTTTTTCTTTGGGTAAACCTACCCATGTATGACTCATGTCAATACTCGGAAATAAACATGATTATCATATTTGTTGTGATGAAATAGTGTCTGTTGTTTTTAATGGAAATATGTCATCACTAGCTTTTGTCCGCGGCTTCGCCCACGTGGAATTCGGTTTTTCGGTTATCGCGCGCTTTTCCCTCAGGAACTGTGAATTTTTCCGGGATAAAAAGTAGCCTACGTCACTCTTGGGCCCATAAACTATCTCTATGCCAAAAATGGAAAAAAAGATGGACAAGCATAATATAAACAAAAACACACAAAACACTTTCGCATTTATAAAATTACTATGGATTAGGTCGGAAATTGAAGGACTTTTATTTGTTTCTTATAGCTGTTTCCTACAATTCCATTCATAAGTACCTATTCGTTTATCTCGATCTCGTGGGATTTGTGCAATTTTTCCCGTTTAAAAATATTCTACATCCTTCCAGTGATTTATATTATAAATTTGTCTATTGGTGAGGGTGTCTTTCCGGATGGTCTCAAAAAATCTGTCATAAAACCTTTATACAAAAAAGGCAAAAGAAACGATATTCAAAACTATAGACCTATTGCTCTGACTCCTGTTCTTTCAAAATTTTTTGAAAAAGTGATATATACTCGACTAACTAACTTCGCAGAAACATTCTCTATTATAAATGAAAAGCAACATGGTTTTAGGAAAAACAGGTCAACCTCAACTGCAGCCTTCTCTTTGATTAAAAACATCATGGATAGTATCGATAGAGGTCAACCTGTAAGTGTACTTTTTCTGGACATGTCAAAAGCATTTGACCTGGTATCCCACAAAAAGCTCTTAGATAAACTGGAGTTATATGGCATTAGAGGCAACACATATCGCTGGATAGAATCATATCTAACCCAAAGAACACAATATACGGAAATAGTAAGAGAAGAGAAAGGATCTATAGTAAAATACAAATCTCAATATAAATTAAATAAATTTGGAGTGCCCCCAAGGGAGTGTCCTATCTCCACTGCTATTTTCCTTCTACATTAATGACCTTCCAGATACTATTACATATCCATCAACACTCTTCGCAGATGATATATCCATTGTAATTCCATGCCTAAATGAAAATAACTATGAACAGGAAATTAATCGAACTCTCTTTGAAACAATACAATGGTTAGAAAATAATAACTTAACTATAAATATCAGCAAAACTAAAATCATACAATTCCGCACACATAGAGGCAGGAACATGGAACTAAATATAGCCTATCGAGATGATCCTGTGCATAAAGACAATAATGTTAAGTTTCTTGGTATACACCTTGATGAATTTTGTAACTTTAAAATACATGTAGAAAATGTCTGTAGCAAAATAAATAAGTTTGTTTTTCCACTACGTAAGCTACGGGACAATGTGTCACGGGAGGCTGCTCTAGTGGCATACCATGGATATGTCATGTCCACTCTCCGCTATGGTCTCGTTTTATGGGGTAGCTCAATAGATACACAAAAAGCATTTATAAAGCAAAAAAAATGTATCAGAGCAATCTTCTCGCTAAAACCACGCGAGTCATGTAAGCCATTTTTTAAACAACATAGACTTTTAACGCTACCATCCTTGTATATTTACGAGGTAGCTGTTTTCACTTTCGTAAATAATCATTATTTTAAACTAAATTCTGAAACCAAAAACATACAACAATCGAATATCTAGACAAAGAAATTTACTATCTGTACCCAAAACCTACCTCAAACAAACAACCAATAGCCCGTATTTTATGTGTATAAAAATATTTTAATAAACTCCCCAGAGACATAAAAGATCTCCCTTTTAAACAATTCAAACGCAAGCTATACACATGGCTATGCGAATTATGCATTTACTCTGTAAGTGAATTTTTCGATATAAAAACTAATAATAAATAAAACACTAATGACAGACATTAGGTACACAATTGCTACCAGTAAAATAATAAAATAACTTAACTCCTCTATCTTTTTCTATACTTACTTACATATTATATTAGGTAAACTTAAAAATATATTAGAAACCATTGTTGCGTAGGTACCTGGAATGTCACATAGATACTTATTCGACATGCAAAATAATTTAACTTAATTTAATTTATTACCATTCCTACCAATTCAATATACATACCTAATGTAATCTGATGTGTGCTATAATTTTAACATACCTATTCAAAAGGTTTAAATATTTAATTTATTACTTATTACATATTTCTATTAATTCAATATACCTAATGTAATCTGATGTGTGCTATAATATGACATACCTATTCAAAATGTTAAATATTTAATTTGTTATTGTTTCTATTAATTCAATATAGTTTAAAGTAATCCGATGCGTGCTATAAATGTGACCTAATCCTGACAGAATATAGCATACTGTGTATAATTTGCATGCTACATAAAGCAGAATATGAAGGATCCTAACTATATATTGTTACAAACGCATACCATTGTAAACCCATATTCAGCAAATAAAGTAATTATTATTATTATTCTTATTATTTTAAGCATGAAGTTGAAGAGGTAACAGACATTAGCAGGAATGGAATAGTGCTGTTTTCTGTATTGCTTACTTTCTGCTGTACAATAAAGTCATTGTTTTGTAAATATTGAATGGATTATTTGTTTGTTCAGTTTGTGAAACTAAACATTTGGGGCAGAAGTTGAAGGACAGGAGTTGTGATGTGACTCTCATGGTATGGTAGTACAGTCACCCGCATTAATATCTGCCACAGCGGAGCATGCAAAAATATCTGACACACCCTACCTACCAGCCCTAGAAATATTTACATATGCTTTGTTGTGTCAGATATTAGTGCTGGTGACTGTACCTGGTACAACCAATTTATTAGGGCATACAGTGTGAATTTTTTAACACCCTAGAGCTAAAAAAAAACATTTTTGAGAATTATTGGCGCCATAAACACGCGTAAAAGAAACGTGCATCATCTCTGTCAAAAAAAAAATGTCATGTCCATAGGCCCTTATGCATTATCGCACACTATTCATAATTATGATAAA
This sequence comes from Choristoneura fumiferana, assembly GCF_025370935.1. Lineage (NCBI taxonomy): Eukaryota > Metazoa > Arthropoda > Insecta > Lepidoptera > Tortricidae > Choristoneura > Choristoneura fumiferana. The sequence goes on along the minus strand of NC_133499.1, from coordinate 1,954,837 downwards.
ACCGTGAAGGTTTGTTAGCCAAGGTTTAAATAACAAATTATTTGCGACAGTATAGGTAATTGATCAGATGTCAAGCTACAATGCAAAACAAAATAGCTGTAACTGAGGCAAACTTTATTTTTATGAAATAGGTACTAAGAGTGCGACTTTGGGTCAGCCTATCTAGAAAGCTAAGGGGGCCATATCTGGGACTTAGAAAAATCATGGATAATGATTCAAAGCCCAAGAACTATTGATCAGATAAAGAAATAATAGAATACATACCTTCTTTGGTGGTTGTTGTCTTCGGAGGAGTTTCTTTGCCTCATCTATCAGCAGCCCAGTGCTCTTCGGCGCCACCTCAGCCTCCACATCCTGCTCCGGGATCTCCTCACACATTGTCCGCACTGCACTATCCACCTCATCTTCAGAGTCACTGGCCTCCCGCACCGTGTCGTCAAACAAACTGTCATCCGTCAAATCACCAACTGTCCGCGAGAATGAGCCTGAAAGCTTACACGACACACCACAGCCTGAGTCACTCACATCAGATTCGGTGTCACTATCATCATCAGTAACTTCGGATTCACTCTGGTCACCAAAAACATCATGTGATGTGTAACAGCTGTCTGGAGAATCCTCAAAGACAATAAACGAGTCTTCTGAATCGCAGTCCGAGACTTTTCTCGCTCGATTGGCTTTGGAACTGTCCGTGAAGACAATCTGGAAAGAATCCTCGCTATCTGTTGTTGATGTAGATCTAAAACGACCGGAAACTTCATCAAAATATTCATCTGGCTTGTGTTCAGGCTCTGGAATTTTAGGTTTCACTTCAGTGACTCTAGGGCAAATGTTGATCATGTCACATAGCTTAGTAGGTTTGACTAGAGGAGAGTTATCAGGGCTGGAAACATCATCGGAGTCAATTTCTTGAGCAAAAGTCATGTCGTCTCGGATGTTTTTTAAAATATTTGATTTCTTTCTCTTGTCGGAGCCCCGTGGCTTCTTAGAGTGCTTCTCTTGCGGTTTATCAATTCGCAAGCACTTGGTGCGATTGCTCGCTCGTTCATCTTCTTTATCTACAACCGGTTCTGCAACAGAATCAGCAGATTTGTCTTCTATTCTAGATCTCCTAGGCTTTCTACATTGAAGTAATTCTTTTAGTTTATTGACCTTGTCTTCACAGGCTGCTATAACTTCTGCTTTCGGATCCCCTTTTGTTTCAGCAACACTAGTATCTCTGTCTTTAGTTTCAAGTTTAGCATCAACTTCATCTGTCTCTTTATTGGTCTGTAAGTCTATTTTAACAAGGACACGCTCAGTCTTTATCATGGGTGCTTCTACTTCTATCAGCTCTTCTTTGTGATGGTTGTATGGGCTGAAACATTCAACATAAGGCTCATTGGCGAGGCGCACAAAATCCTCAGGAGAGAAGGCATCTTCAAAGGACTCTTCAACTGATCCAGGCTCGACAAAAGCCTTGCGCGGCCGCCTTCGGAACTTGGGGGTTGTTGTAGTAGGTTTTGTGGCAAGAAGAAGTCTTATCCGGTTGAGTTTGTCCTCGCATTGCACGACGGCGGCGCCGCAGTCGCTCATAGCGGCTGCCTCGCCAGCGGGCGACTGCTCCCCGGCCCGTGCCGACTTATTTAGGTCCTCCCGTTTGGCCGCCTGCCAACCGAGCGGCGGCGATTCGTCCGCGGGATCAAAACAATCGTAGTACTGCGGAGCGGGCGACCTAGCGCGCCGTTGAAACATCCCGCCAGAAAGCGCGCTGAAAACACCAGAGAAGAAACTACTTATCCCCGTTAGTGAAGGATAAAAATCGCTCCTGGTATGCGTTGGTTCCTTCACCATTTTCGTCTCTTTAAATGCGTGTATATCTACTTTAGGCTGTTCCGCTGTCACTATTGTGTCCGCTAAGTTCTTCTGTAGCGGATTGGACATCATATTCAAGTTGTGACAGTTGTGTATCAACATTTCGTCCCCAAACGTTTTGGTCATCTCTGACTTGACGGCGGTGGCATCGGTGCTGTAGTTGGATGGATGTAGCATGGAGTACTGCATAGTACCGAAGGGAGGCATTGGGCTGGAATTTCGCCGATTGCGCCACTGATTACTGTTAAACATGTTTTTGTTTTGTGTAACTACGTAGGTATCTAAATTCCAAAAATCCTCGAGGATGCTAGGCCATTTTTAAACTCAAGCAAGCATCAGGTCCGGAAATCTTACCGTGTAAGGGTCTAGAAACGGCTTGTTATTGTTAGCTAGTCTACACCACTTTCCTGAGCACTTCAAGGGTATGTCCGGGGAAATCCACTCGTCACACGGAATCACTAGTAAACACACTGTATTGTCTGCAACCTCTACGTAACTCGTTGATTTATTTTCTTGGTGATAGCAAACGTTGATGGGCTCCATTGTGGCAAAATTACGAGAACAAATTAAACACACATCTTTACACTTCGGCCATTTTGAGAACAATAAAGGGCAAAGATAAGGAAATAGTTTTTATAGAATGCACAGTCTATGGTTTAGTTGGCTGATGTAATATTTTAGGTTAGCTGTACAAATGGCATGTTAACCAACATAACAAAAATTCTACGACTGTTAAAACATATCATTAGGTTGGTCAATACTAATTCTCAATACCATATCTTTGAGTATTTATCTAGCTAAATACTCAATCAAAGTACCATGTGTAAGGTTTAAAATTCTTTGTTGCATAAAAAGGTACAGGTTAGTAATTTAAAATGGTCGCCATCAAATGTGAGACAAATTTAAAAATAAATACTTTTTTTTTACATTTAATGGCGATTGCATAAAAGTTTTTGATAAAAAACAACCAGTTATGTATTAGGGTATTCCGCCACTGAATTAATTTGTATTTTTCTTCCAATTTACGTGAACGGTAATCTTATAATTTTAGTGACGCTATTCAACACGAGATGGCGCTGCCTACTATGATTAGTAAGGAAGATTTAGTTTAAATAAAATAATACTAAGATTAGTTCTACTTTTTATTACAAATCAAGAAGCAGACATAATGTAACTGCAGGTTATAATTTACAGCATTATCCCAACATAAATATAAATCATTAAGTACCTTTACTTACTAACATACAACATATAACATACAACGACTACAAAATATTGTTTTTGTTTTTATTACACTTAAGTAGTACCTAACTAGTTATTGCTAGTGCTAGTGTGGGACGCAACCTGCGTGGACACTTTAGCCCCGTCTCATCTCCACGGTACAATACACAGGGCCGGCGCAGCGGCCGAGGCGGCCGAAGTTGTCAAGAAGCGCAAATATAGTGGTCTTGATGCCGGAAACTTCATTGCCTTCGGCGTCGAGACGCTCGGTCCGTGGGGCCCTGGCGCAAGGGAACTCTTCAGCCAACTGGCAAAGAGACTGGTCGACGCCACCGGAGACAAGAGGGCTGGCAGCTTCCTCGCTCAGCGTCTTGGCATCGTCATACAGCGAGGAAATGCTGCCAGCATTCTTGGAACCATGCCACAGGGGCCTTTTTTAGATTTATATTAGTTTTTAATTATTATTATTAAGTTTTTATTGTTTAGATCATTTATTATAAATGTATTTAAGTAGATTGTTATTGGAATATTGGTTACTTCCTATTGATTAGTTGGTTATTTAATATATACTAGTTATTTAAGAGTTCCTAAGTTTAAATAGAGAAGAGGTACTTGTAGGATCACCTCATTTGCTTGACAGTCCAGATCCTTTTTTCAGGAACGCATAGAAGTAGCAACTTGATATTAATATAAACCTCTGGAACTACGATTTAAAACATTTAAACATGAAATTAATAACAACTTCGTTATTCGTCTTAAATACTTACATCCCGAAATTGAATATAGAAATGTTTACGGTTCACAGAACAATTCTTCTTTTGATTAACAACAAAATATTATTACTAAATAAATGCATTACAACATTACAAGTAGCATATAATATTGTTTAAATAACTATATTGTACCTTACGTAAAATGATATGATAAACAGAGTTAGGTAAAAATCCTCTATTTGCGAATAACCGGGAAGATGACTAAATTTTCGTATTTGGGAATAAAGAACTACAAAATCCCTTTTTTTTTATTTATCTAAAAGAGTTTATTATCTTATCTAGATTTAGATTTAGGCTTTTAAATAAATAATAATATTAGTAGTACTATTATGTCAGGTGTGTTATCTTCATTCTAGATAATTTATTTACTTAAATAAAATAATTGACAAAACATTATTTGCGATTGACTTTATCGTCGAATAACTTAATATGAAATGATTTTATTTAAAATATACTAGTCAAAAGAAAATAAAGTCCTCTTGAGAGAGATACATCGCTAAAATAAATTCATAAATACATTCGTGTTTTTAACTGAATACATTTATTTCAATGAAAAGTATTGGTACTGTTTTAATAACTTTCTAGTTCATCTACCCGGCACTAGATGCCACTAAAACAGGGGCCCCGAGTCTTGAGCTTCCTCTGCTTTGACGTGCTCGATAGGCGATAGACTCTTCAGCGTATCATCCATCTTTGACATTCCAAAGGCTATGCTCTGCCAGTGGCTGAATAGAAACCAGAGCAACAGCCCGAGTAGTACGACCTTGGCGATCCTGTCTACGTAGTACCGGCTGTAAGAAAAGTCAACGGATCTATTACTGGCCAAGCGAGCGCGAAGACTGTGTTATTCCTGATGCCCAGCTATTTTAACACTAAATTTAATCCAAATATGTCCAGCCGTTTTAGCGTAAAGGGGTAACAAACATACACACACATTCACAATCACAAACCCTAGACTAACTAGACCTTACCTGCAGTTTCGCACGCGTAAACTATTAGATCCGGTGGTTGAAATTTGAGAATTTTACTAAATTCCAATGGGAATTATCAAAAATTGCATCACGGATGTCATTAAAGATACACATACACCCGAACCAATTTTCTGGACTCTAATTGCAGCGGTTGAAATTTTCGGATTTTATCCCGAACCCGTGATAATATCGGCGTAAAAAGCAGTGAAATGCCACCAGTAATGTGGATCAAACAAGGGCAAAAAGGGTAAATTGACACCCTATTTATAGGAGCCAGGAAAAAACTCGCCAGCGCGATTCAGGATGTCATAATTTTTTGTACAGCGTCATCTATCGGCATATAAATTAAACATGGAAACACTTTGCCTTGGGGGAGGCCATGTCCAGCAGTACACGTCTTTCGGCTGAGAAACATTACTGCTATTTATGTGATGTTGCTATACAATTTGTATTAGTACGAAGTAAGTTGGCGGAGCCGTGGAGGGTCAAAACGTAGAAGACAGTCTCGCCAGGTCAGGCACTCACATTTTATGCAGCCTCCTCGCCCTCTCCAGATTGCCAGGGTCCTCCTTGCAGCAATACTCCCTGAGCCCCAACACATAATCCTTCATGTACTGCTTGATATCTATCCCACTAACGTCCGTGTAGAACATCTGGTCATCAGCTGAAGAGATGCGGGACCGGAGGGAGGTGAAGTTTTTGTTCCGGAAGTTCCAGTCCTTGGTGGTGTAGTACTGAAGGACGTTAAGACCGTGGCTGATGCGTTTCTGGACCTTTATCATGCTACGGACAAAGATTTAGTATTGGCTAACCAAATAAAAAAGTTTTTCGTAAAAAAAATATTTTTAATACAAGCTTTTTTGCTGACTGTACTTGCATTGTCACCCGAACTACATTTGCATACCAAATTTCAAGTCGATGCTATTAACCGTTATGGAGTTCCACCCTGCAGAAACGATCCTGGCTGGACCACCGGATGTCACTATCAGATAATTGTATTGCCATGCCACCAGATTCAAATATAGTTTGGATGACAGTCGCACACAGTCAGCAAAAAGCTTTTCTTAAAAATATTTTTATTAACAAACACTTGTACCTATTAATGAATAGTAAATAAGGAAAATGCCAATCATTTAACACAATAATTCTCTTTCTCTCTATCTCTCTCTTTCACTCCCTCTATCCCCTCTCCCTCTTCCTCACTCATCTACACTCACAAGGTCTTCCTCTACAGCAGCAGCAGCAGCGCGTCGATCAGTACCACCAACAGCAGATCTCTCTCTCCCCCTCTCATTCTCTCTCCCTCTCCCTCTCTCATCTACACTCACAAGGTCTTCCTACAGCAGCAACAGCAGCGCGTCGACCAGTACCGCCAGCAGCAGCTCTCTCTCTCCCTCTTCCTCTCTCATCTACACTGTCAAGGTCTTCTTCCCCAGCAGCAACAGCAGCGCGTCGACGAGCAGCGCCGGTCGCAGCTCTGTCTCCCTCTCTCTCTCTCTCATCCACACTCACAAGGTCTTCTTCCCCAGCAAGAACAGCAGCGCGTCGATCAGCACCGCGGGCAGCAGCTGCGTCAGCACCAGGCACACCTGATGGCTCAGCCACCACGACTTGATGGAGCCCCCGGGGTACCAGAGCGCCACCGTCAGCGGGTACTCGTTGATCCAGTCTTCGCCTGGATAAAGGGAGGAAAGGGGAGGTTGTAGCCAAGGGGAGAAATGAATGGTGGTGTTAGGTGAATATCCGTAGCGAAAGGTGTGGTGTTCGGTCGTTTTTAGGTAGCGACGAAAATGATTTTTTTGAAAGGTTGACTGGTAGAGATCCCTTAAAGGGATAAGTTCGCCTTTGTACATATATTTCATTGTTTGTCAATTGTGTTTGTTTACTTATTTTGTACAACAAAGAATTTACATACATAGATACATACATACACACTTTCAAAAATCCCTAAATAATAGTTTTTAGAAGCTTTTATTTAACTTGCCATGTATGTATGTGTGTTTAGTTTAATTTATTTATTTAATTGTTTTAAAATAATGTGCGGGTCAAATTTTGCAAGTTGAATTTGATCCACTTCCGGTGATGGTTGGCTTTGGCATACTTATGTTAATCTTTTGACAGTAAAATGATCTAGTAGTGATATCCTGGTGGTGTAGCCAGGATCGTCTCCCATGACTGAATTCTTCAACGGTTTATCAACTTGAAACTTGGTACGCAAATGTAGTTTGGATGACAATTCAAGGACAGTCAGCAAAATAGCTGGTATTAAAAATGATTTTTCACTTCTGATGCTCGTTAAAGTTGGTATTTATGCTGGATCTAGGCGACTTACTTTTTAAGCTCTAGTGCATAAAGTAAAACCTTCGACTAAGACCAAGGTAATCAAAAACCAAACGAAAAAGTTTCTATAAGTATATTTATTTCATCATCATCATGTCAGCCGAAAGACGTCCACTGCTGGACATAGGCCTCCCCCAAGGCTCTCCACTCAGACCAGTCTTGTGCTTTTCGCATCCAACGCGATCCCGCGATCTTAACCAGGTCGTCGCTCCATCTTGTTGGAGGCCTACCTACAGCTTGTCTCCCGGGTCTATATATTTATTTAATAATTTTTATTTTATATGAAACTAAAACTCAATCAAATAAAACTAAAAATTTATATTTATATAGCAATGCACGAAAAATCAAAGGTACTTACCTAGTAAGTGAACAATTGTTTCCAATGTTGCTATTTCATTCCCTCTCAATCAAAGTGAAAAGCAGTGTAAAACTCGAGAATTTAGCCCATTTTCCCCTCGACGTGTCTAGCCACCCTCGCCTTACCGGCTCGGGTGGCTATATGAACGTCTCGGGTAAAATAGCTCGTTTTATGCTCTTGTTTTACAAACTACTATTTTTAACAACATACTTAAATTTCGTATACTTATTATATTAAAATATATTTTAGTTACCGATCTTGATCATGTTGCCCCACGTGAAGTGCAGTGTCTTTGACAACGTTATGTTGAAGAACTGCACCTCTTTTTTCCTGAACAAAAAAACCGCGTCAATTAACATAAACACACATACCCAGTTAATTATGCCGTATTCCACGGCCAAGAGCGTGTCGGACACGCCCGAAATAAGGATTTCGTATTTAATCTTCCAAGTTTAGGTATATTTTATACCTTAGGCTGCTATTTACTCTTAAACTACTAATAATTCTCAAGCAAACTTTACCGTTACAGTTTTCCTTGAAAGTTTGATATACTTACCACCATCCTGATTTTTTTTCAAAATTTTCTACCCACCGGTTTAGATTTTAGAGGGGGGGGGGCGCTCTTTAAACGAACTTTAAAGTTGAATATTTCGCAAACAAATCACTGAATCGAAAAATCGTCTTAGCAAACTCCTAATGGTTTTTAAAGACCTATCCAACGATACCCCACGCTGCAAGGTTGGATGAGATAAAAAAATCACCCCCACTTTACGTCTATGGGAGGAACCCTAAAAAAAAATTGTTATTATACCATTTTGTCGGCATACTTAACATATATCCGTGCAAAATTACAGCGTTCTAGCATTGATAGTCCCTGAGCAAAGCCGCGGACGGACGGGCAAACAGACAGACAGACAGACATGGCCAAACTATAAGGGTTCCGTTTTTGCCATTTTGGCTCCGGAACCCTAAAAACCCTGCTCTAATTGCCTGGATGCCAAATTTCAAGTCTCTAGCACCAGTAGTTTAAGCATTGCGTTGTCAGTCAGTCACAATACAATGCAATAACTTCTTATTGAACACCTAGTTACAAATAGTAGCAGTACAGCAAACTCAAGTAGGTATATAGAGATTTTCAGAAGCAATTTCAAAAGGCAACCTTTACAATGAAAGCTACCATTTTCGCGCTCTTGCCTGAGGTATAGTGGTTATAGTTTGTTATTACGGGCGTGAAAACAAAATTTGCATTTAAATCATATTTAATACCTTAAAACCGTACCATAAAAATATCGAGCATTTTGCCATTTTGGCTACGGAACCCTAAAAAGTGAGGACAAAGGTTTCCGAAAGATACAACTGTCTCAAAACACAGACATTGATTGCCCCGTAACGCATATTTGCCATAATTAACTTCAGTTATTGCAAAATATTCACAAAATTATTCTAATCCATACTAATATTATAAATGCGAAAGTGTGTTTGTATGTTTGTCCGTCTTTCACGCCGTAACGGAGCGACGGATCGACGTGATTTTTGGCATAGAGATAAGTAGTTTATGGGCCCGAGAGTGACATAGGCTACTTTTTATCCCGGAAAAATACACAGTTCCCGAGGGATCAGCGCGCGATAACCGAATACCACGCGGGCGGAGCCGCGGGCAAAAGCTAGTTATAAATAAACCCACGTAGCTCACCTAAAAACAGTGACATTTGACATTTCGAAGACCTATCGCTACACTAGCGCGTCTAGCGGCGAATTCATACGCGATAGCCCTCATTGTCAAGGTACTGGTTATATAGGTATGGTATAAAGGGCAACACAGCTCGTATAAAGATAGAACTTGATAGAAGAAAGGATTATGGCAGTTGTCTCACCGCCGGCGAGGAAACGATTGGCTATCGACTATTTTCTCGCTCAAGAAACGAACAAAAGACATAAGATCCTGTGTGAGTATAAGCGACATATATTAATAGTTGATCGCTGGCGGTTCACACTGTCGGCGAAAACTCGCTCTTACATCTTTTGTCGCAGCGACAAGAGCTATAAAACTCGCTGAGCTATAAAACTAGCTCAGCGATACTCGCTCAGCGCTGTTAGCTTGGCGGCCGCCCGGCTCGAGCGAGTGGAGCGAGTAATCGCCCGTCGTGCTCGAACACTCGCTTTTCACTGCTCGCCCACTCGTTTCTAGTTACTCGCTCTGCTCGCTTCTCGCTCATCGTCGGCGGTGGGACAAGTGCCTATGACAAGTGAAAAAGGTTTTAAAATTTACTTGTCTATGGCAGTAGCGTAGCCTATGAGCAGGCAGCCGTTGGCAACCACGTCGACTGGCATCGCGTCTACGCAGTACGAGGGCTCGCAGTGCATCGTACGGAGTACACCTGGGCACAAGAACAATAGTGTTAGTAAGGCTTAAGAAGAGGGTGAGAGAAGACGAGAACTAGATTTCAGACGTGACGAACTAATAACCTAACCATAAAAATTTCATTTTTAATACAAGCTTTCTTTGCTCACTGTACTTTTTGTTGACTGTACTTGCATTGTCACCCAAACTACAGTTGCATACCAAATTTCAAGTCAATGCTATTAACCGTTGAAGAGTTCCGTCCTGCGGAGACGATCCTGGCCGGACTACCAGGATGTCACTACTAGATTATTGTATTGTCACGCGATTTAAATAAGTAATGCAAATTTCATGTCAATCTGACTACTGGAAGTTGGTCAAATTTAACTTGCAAGATTTGATTACAGACACAGACAGACAGACAACGGGACAGGTGAAACTAAATAAAAGTTGGTGTGACAGAAAGAAGCGGTGAAAACATTTGTGATTTCAAGTGTGTTGGGCAATCAAAGTCAAAGTCAAAATATCTTTATTCAATTTAGGCTATAACAAGCATTTATGAGTGTCAAAAAAAACTACCACCGGTTCAGAAAAACCTCTGTTGTGAAGAATCCGGCAAGAAACTCAACGAGGTATATTTTTTATAAACAGATATACAATATTATTAAATGATATGTATACATCACAAGGAAAGGAATTATTTCCAGATATCCCTGTCCATGATATAATCATTAACTTTATAATACGCCTTAGATATAAGGCCTCTAGTTAAAGCTGCGGGTTCATTGTATGCAGTTCGCTTCCTACTGAAGCAACTGGAGGTCTATGGGAGAGGCCTATGTCCAACAGTGGACGTCCTATGGCTGATATGATGATTGTTTAAAGGTGTGTACAGATTATGCCCGGCAGCGCAAATGTTCGATGGAAATTAGGTAGACCGTACCTAGCGTCTGCGCGAGGCAAGCGATCCAGCTCGATCTGTGCCCTTAGTGTATGTTTTCGTTACAAAATACGTCTCGATCGCGTTCTCGTCAAAATCTCAATTTGTATGGAAACACGAACATCGCAAACGCTCCGCTAGAGGCGCTGTTCGTCTTTACATTATGATTTTTGAATTAACGTTAATTTTATGAATAGCTGATAACGTTACCATTTTTATACCGGTAAAAAGTTGTATAAGTAAAGGTAAATCGTTTAACGTTAATTACGATTTAACGTTAAATCTGTTTGACAGCGATAACGTTACCAACTTTTTACGGTATTTGAAGCCCTGACCCCGTCTCCATTGCGCGACCGAATGTTCGAGTGATTGCCGCGCATAATCAGCAGAGCTACTACGAAACTCGAAACTCGAAGTTCGTATCGTACCATCCCTCTCGCTCTAGTATTAAATAGTGTAAGTGTCGGACGGATCGCAAGACACGAACTTCGAGTTTCGAGTTTCGTAGTAGCCCTGCTGTACGCGCCTTAAAGAGCCTTTTTTAGAGGTGAGACGTACTAGGCAAAACGCGGACTGAGTCTTAATATTTCAAAAAATACAACATAATATGTACTTTAGTTTCGTGTTAACCTTAGCGGTCTTTCGACACCTACGACGCTTAGATAAAAAAAATATTACTAGGTACTTATACTAAATTAACTTAGTCTAATTTTGCGGGAAATCAGCATAGTCCCCGCGGGATAGGGATAAACGAATTCTTCGCAAATGAAGTCGCGGGCAACAGCTAGGTAGTGCATATTTACATTTAGTTGCCTTTTTTGGCGGCGTTTTTTTCGGGCGTTTTTTAAACTCACTCTTTGTCGGACCCTAACGGATTGCTCCTCTCATCCACTAAAGGTTGATTGGTAGAGATCCCTTAAAGGGGTAAGTCCGCCTTTGTAGAAGTATCTCAAAGTTTGTCAATTGTATTTTCTTCATTTTCTGTTGTACAATAAAGTTTACATACATACATAAATATAGCTTACCCTTGGCGCTGCCGATGGTGAGCCCCGCGGGCCCGTTGAGGTTGTCGATCCAGCCCGGGATGGGCTCCTTCATCATAGACGTCACTGGGAATAACTTATTGAATCAGGCACGGCATTATTTAAAGAATTGTGTCAGTTCACTGGGAATAACATTCTGTGCAAATAGTATATTGTACAACAAGAGCATAGAATCAGCCATTTTACCAACCAAACGAAACCAAACCAGACATTCGTATAGCCACCAGCTGACAATCAAAGTGAAAAACCGAGTGTAAAAAAAAATTATAACAAAAAATTGGACCGACTACAAAAATGTCATAATTTTTTTTCACGCTTTTTAGTGTAAATAATCTAAGATACAATAGTTTAATTACAACTGCTCGTCACCTTTTACGAAAGATTACTTTTTCCGATGCAGAAGCGTTCATTATTGAGGAATCCTGATGCTTCACCACCCGTTTTACCATATGCATTACGAGGAGCATAAATTGCTTAGCAACTGTGTCAAAGTAATTAAAATTTAACCCGTGAAATACTTTTGTTATCGAGTAGTAACTACGATGGTCAACTGTGGTCTTCATCATCAGTTCCAATTCACCAAATGATGATTTTCAAGAGCAAATGCACGAGTTACTACTAAATATATCCAATTTACTATAGGTGTCCCTACAACATTTGAAGAGTTCCCTCGATTTCCTTAGGATCCAATCATCAGATCCTGATTTGGTGCTTATGGGACCTAATTGAGAACATTCCTAGACGAACGTAAAAAAAAATTCAAATCGGTTCATAAATGACGGAGTTCTGAGGTAACAAACATAAAAAAAAACATACAACCGAATTGATAACCTCCTCTTTTTTGAAGTCGTGCCTATGTGAAAGTCTGGGGTAATATTACTCGTTTTATGCTCTCGTTGTACAATCTACTATTTTGACGAGCATTTAAGTACCAGAGCGTTCCCCAGAATGGTCGTGTAGACGTTCGAAGCAATGTTTGGCTCTATGCTTAGCTGTGTTCGTTGTTCACTTCGAACAATTTAAATACGGCAAATGCTCGATATTCTTGTAACAAGTGAATGCTCTATCAGTATCTTTGTAAGACAATTCCTTACCTATAGAAGGCCTGGCGATGGCGATGGGAAACTTATGGGCGTAGTCGGCTACCAGGTCCTCAGTCATAGCCTTCGTGTACGCATACGTGTTGGGCTCCGAACCAATAAGCCTGGAGGACAAATTGAAGAAAGATAGCAAATAAGTTTTTGATAAAAATGTACTTTTAATACAAGCGTTTTTTGCTGTCTGTACTTTTTGTTGACTGTACTTGCATTGTCATTCAAACTTCATTTCCGTACCAAATTCTAAGTCGACGCCATTAACCGTTCAGGAGTTGAGTTCTGCGGAGATGATCCTGGCTGAACTACCAGGTTGTCGCTACCAGATATTGTATTGTCCAGACTTACGTAAGGTTTACTATGTTACAAGGTTTTCTTTAGCTTGCCCTGTTTATTTATTTTTACAAGCTTTTATTTAACTTGCAATGCATGTAGGTATATCTATGTGTGTATGTGAATAAATGGTGAATAAATGGTTGCTAACAATTTTATATTCTGAGACCGAAAACCTTGTTTGAAATCTATTAAAATTACCTCTTTACAACAGCCCCCCTCCCCTCCTCCCCCCTCACACACATACACAAACACGCGTACACGCACGCGCTCAAACACACACACTGCAATCGCAAATCCGTTGTTTTTGGTACCCATTTAGTTTGTAACAATGATTTCTGTCACACTGTAGCTAATTTTGTTAAACACACTCGCAGGCTACCAAGATACAGGCTCAGCCTAGTTTGGAGTCTGATAGATAAATCGCATGAACTGTAACAAGTGTCCTTTGCTAAATAAACACTTTTTATTTATTTATTTATGTGCGGGTCAAATCTTGCATGTTGAATTTCACCTAGGAGTGGTTGGGTTGACTTGAAATTTGGCATTCTTATGTAAATCTGGTGACAATACAATAATCTGGTAGTGACATCCTGGTGGTCCGGCCAGGATCGTCTCCGTAGGACGGACTCCTCAAGGGGTAATGGCATCGACTTGAATTTTGGTACGGAACTATTGGGTGACAACGCGAGTAGTCAATAAAAAGTACAGTCAGCAAAAAAGCTTGTATAAAAATTGAATTTCTGCCGTGTAGATTATTATTTTTTTCGCTGTTCACCCATTATGGCGACCAGATGGCCTAGTGGTTAGAGAACCTGACTACGAAGCTTGAGGTCCTGGGTTCGATTCCCGTGTCGGGGCAGATATTTGTATGAAAAATAAGATCGTTTGTTCTCGGGTCTTGGGTGTTTACTATGTATTTAAGTATGTATCTATCTATATAATTACATTTATCCGTTGCTTAGTACCCATAGCACAAGCTTTGCTAAGCTTACTTTGAGACTAGGTCAATTGGTGTGAATTGTCCCGTGATATTTATTTATTTATTTTGTAACTGGACGCTGTTTTGCAATACAGTGTCAACCCAGTGTCATTTTGCAATACACTATCAACTGTTAAAATTTATTTTCTAAGGGTCGACATTGTATTGCAGAATTAAACAGGGTTGAGACACTGTTTACTTAACAGCGTCCAACTACGTGGAGCAGTGGATTTCAACTACCAAGTCCAAGTGGTTAAACGTATTATAATCCTTTTACGAAACAATCTACTTGAATGTCTAAGTAGCTTGCCACGACATCTAACGATAGATTTGACTAAACCTAGTTTTTCCTACTCCCCGTAAGAGGCGCTGTATAATTGTTGCCTGTAACCATAGCCAAATGGAGCTATTACGTTAGGAAGACTATTCAGCGCTAGATGTCGCTGTAAATTTGTTTCAAATAACTAACTACAGATGGCAGTGTTTCGTTAGTTAAACTGTTCAATACTAGATGGCTCTGAAAATTTGTTACATTTCAGCAGGATGGCAGTGCTATTTTAGTGCTGCTATCGGACGCCAGAGGGATTTTAATAAGACAAAAACTTACCTTTGCGATTTTCGTTCCAAATAATTCTACATGTGTTTATCCGTTGCCTGGTACCCATAACACAGGCTTTGCTTACTGAATCAATTGATCATTATGATAAGTCAATTGTGGAAATTATTTTCGTTGTGAATTAATTAACCCAAAATAAAATAAAATAGAAGCAAAAATCGAGGAAAAAAAAATTGCTAACAAAAAACTTCTACTGTCGCATTTAGTCTTACTTTACTTGCACTAACTGGTTCAAATTCAACTTGCAAGATTCTACTCGCACATACAGTCTAAGAAACTCAATCGTGTATCACGGTGGAACCTTTGGGCTGCTTAGGTCATGTTGACAGCTTGATATCCCATATGCATTTTCCAGAGGAAGCAGTGAAATTGATTATAAAAAGGTTTCACCCTAGTAGGTACGCAATTCAGTTTCGACTGTGCATACATACAGACATTACATACATAGCACAGGTAAAATAGGACTTAATACGACGGTTTGGCGGCAAAACATGTACATCAATGAAACTTTATTTATAACTTTTATCTTGGCACTAGAAATGAAGATCTGCCGAGTCCTACCAAAATTTAGGCGTCCTTACCCCCTCCCAGGGGGTATGGGCAGGGGCCAACGTTTAAAAAATGCAAATTTTTCACAAACTAGGCAAGTGAGGTGTCATTTTCTATGTATTTTTGTGCTGAATCGAATGAGACTATACCTAAGCTATACCTATACTCATAGGATCAATATGTTGCGAGATATGAAAGGTTTTTGGTGAAAACATAGAACAGTCTAAAAATCACTTGCCAACAATAGTTTCTAATGGTAATATTGTTTGCTCTCAGTGATCCTGAGAAGCCTATGTATATTGTTGCTTAAGCCCAAAATTGGTCGAGTTAAAAATTAAATATTTTATGTCTTCAACAAAAACCCTTCATATCTCGCAAAATATTGATCCTGTGAGTATGTGTATGGCCTCATCCGATTCAGCGCAAAAAGTTACATAGAAAATGACACCTCACTCGTAAAACATAATGAAAACTTTTTATATTAATAACTAAACATGTTCATAGTTAATATTACAAACTGTACCTAGTGTAAAGTTTTCCAATTGTTTTTGATTAAACCCTACTTTTGACTTGAAATGTTTTTTTTTTCAACAGAAACCCTTCATATCTCGCAAAATATTGATCTTATAAGTATGGGTATGGGCAATGAGACCTACGCTCGCATAGTTTGAAAAATTTGAATTTTAACCCCAACCCATAGACAACCTCCAGTAGTGGAGAGGCACCGCAAGAAGAGAAGTACTAAAGTACTATACTTGGGCTGTAGATAGTCCAGCATTTCGTCGTCCATCCACTCCACCAGGTCCATGACCCTGGCCGGCTTGTGCACGGCGGGGTATAACTTCTCCTCCAGCACTTCCAGCTCGCAGCGGCAGTACGCCGTCGATAGGTGCACGAGGACCTGCCGGCCGGAGAGGATACCAGGGATTATTATGTACAGTCAAGGCGATTCAGTTTCCTTGACTGTACTAGAGGTTCTGAGCAGATGACCTTGCGGTCTTTTACGTTTTTAAATTTGTTTGTTTTTTAATTCACCGACAAAAAAACTAGACAATTGCGAATCGAGGGAACCGTACAAATCTCTAAGAATATCTTGTGTTAGCAGAGCCCCTCTCATAAGCTGCACGCATTGTGGGGGCATCTTAGAAACACTCGTAAAAGACAAGTAATTCAGTAACCATCTACATTTTAGATTATAATTACCTAGACATGCCATATAATTGTGTTTTTGTTTATTTTCTTTTGTACAATAAAGAGTTTACATACATACATGCCATGCATCCACCGGTTGCCCGCAACTTTCACGATGTCGTCAGTCCATCTAGTGAGAGGCCTGCCCAGCTAAAGCTTCGTCTTTTGATTCGTCTTTCGGACTTTTCTCCCCTAAACCTTTGAGGTGACTTTAGTTCTTCTTCTTCTTCTTCTGTCGCGCAAAGAAACTGATATACCGTACCTCCAAATTCTCCATTTTCTCTGCCAGCCGGAGCACGCGCAGCGTCCCGGTCGTGTTCATGGCCACTGCATCTTTCAACTTCTGGTCAAACCTGCAGAAGATTGCAATTATGAAGTGCTTGATTATCGGCGTTATGGTATGAGAAGCTTTTTGAAAGAACTAGCCCAACGATACCCGCCACTCTAGGATAGACAAAAATCTGTCATCTGATTGTGATCGCGAGTGTCAATAACCTAACGAAGAAAAAGTTGAAAAGGGAGTTCAAAAATCGCTAGAAAAGATGATTTCAAATAAAAAAACCGCATTCAAATCGGTCCACCCGTTTAAGAGCTACGGTGCCACAGGCAGACACATAGACACACATAGCGGTCAAACTATAACTATAACACCCCTCTTTTTGCGTCGGGGATTAAAAATGTTACGCAATAGACCCTCTAGGCTCACCTGACGCAGGCAGCCCCGTGGAATACGACGTGGCACCGCTTCTGCAGCTCCTGCCGGTCGTCGTTACTCAGACCCAATTCCTCCTCCAGGATGTCGCCAGACACCAGGCGGAGCTTGCTGAACACCTCAGGTTGCTTCTCCCGAAGGTGGCTGAAGAGCTGTTATTTAAATGTATAAGTTCAAAGTTCCAGTAGACCGAGGTCTCACTGCCGGGCATAGCCTCCTCTCAGAACGAAAGGAATGCCGTGGTTTCCACAAACATAATACCATGTAACAATGTTTCCAATAACCTTACTTAACCAACAAAAAGTTTTGAAACCCCCGGCTTTGTCACTTCAAAGTTCAATATCTCAAAAACGGCAGAACCGATTTTGATGAAACATGTCTAAGAACATCGCTAGAAAACGTGATTTCAAATAAACCGCATTCAAATCGGTCCACCCGTTTAAGAGCTACGGTGCCACAGACAGACACATACACACACACACAGACATACAGACACACATAACGGTCAAACTTATAACACCCCTCTTTTTGCGTCGGGGGGGTTAATGATTTCAACCAGACCCCTTTGGCAAGGTTCCGAAGATGCTAGCAGCGTTCCCTCTTTGAATTGCTAGGCTAATTCTTTGCCCGAGGAAGCTGCCAGCTCTTTGGTGCTCTGTGACGTCTAATAACCTCTTGGACATTTCTATGTAAAGTTTCAGAGCGCTAGGAACCTGTAATGTAATATATTATACCCACTTGTATATCTACATTTTAATTATCTTTGTGTACTCTCTGTATGTTGCACTTATAGCAACTCTATGATTCCATGTATATCACCTATGACGTCGTTCAAGTAACTACACACTTGTTTCAATTAATTCTCACATCATAACCTCACGGACCAAGGGTCTCAACAACGAACGGGACAAAATCGTATTCGGTGCCTAGATCCCTATATTGCCCTAGACATTATGACCTCTGGTCTACAAATTCACCTTGTTGCTGCACAGCTCCCGCAGCCGCTCCTCGCCGGAGATGCCGCGCTTCTGTCGTAGCAGCAGATACACTGTGCTGAGATTGGGACAGCTCCGGAGCAGTTTCTCCACCAAGACCTGGAGTAAACCAGAATTAAAAAAAGTTTGTCCAAAATTTTAATTGTTAGTTACAAGCTTTAATTTAGCTTGCACTGTTTGTTGTTGAGTCAAATCTTGAGGATTTCAAATCGATGCCATTAACTGTTGAAGAGTTCCGCTCTGCAGAGACGATCCTGGCTGAACTACTAGGAAGTTACTACCAGATTATTGTATGGTCACCAGATTTACATAAGTGTGCCAAATTTCAAGTTAATCAATTTTAACTTCCA
The DNA here is from genome assembly GCF_025370935.1 of Choristoneura fumiferana. Lineage (NCBI taxonomy): Eukaryota > Metazoa > Arthropoda > Insecta > Lepidoptera > Tortricidae > Choristoneura > Choristoneura fumiferana. The sequence goes on along the minus strand of NC_133499.1, from coordinate 1,936,174 downwards.
ATTAAAATTACAAGCTTATTCTTAATTTGCCCTATTTGTTTTTGGGTCAAATCTTGCAAGTTCATTTTGACCTTATTTTGACCCACTTTCAGTGGTCGGATTTACTTGAAATTTGGTATACTTTTGTTAACTGGATGACAATGAAAGTACTAAGTACATACAGTCATCAAAAAGTATAGTCGGAAAAAAAGATTCAATTAAAAATGTATTTTTTAACAGGAAGTTTTACATAACTTGCCCTGTTTGTTGTTTTTGTGTCAAATCTTGCAAGTTCCTTTTAGCGCACTTGCAGTGGTCGGATTGACTTGATATTTGGCATACTTATGTAAATCGTGGACAGTGAGGGGCCCCGAAATAATTTTACATACAAAGGGGTCAGCTCGAGGTCGTGGCTCATGAAAAAGGTTAAAAACACCGCCCTAACCCCCCTTACGACCCCTGATAGATTCAACACTTCCCTGGTCTCACCTTGCCCACGAACCCCGTGGCTCCGGTGACGAGCACATTCTTCTCCGCATAGAACTCGGTGACAGAAGGGGCCATTGCGAATCCTGGGAACAAAGGAAAATGTGATAACGAAGTTCTCTCTCTCTGTCTTTCATTTAAGTCATAATTTTTTCATCACACTTACTCGTAAACAGTGTCGAAACATGCAGGCTACCTTGCCTACCTTGCTGCTTGTCATGACACCCGTGGTCGGTAAATGAGTCATTGCCCGTACTAATTCTGTTGTCATGAAGCCCAAGGTCGGTAAATGAGTGTGATACTGCATGGCGTGCATGAGCGCGGCACGCGCACGTCGGGCACATGCTGCAGGGGGGGGGAGGGGGGGGCGTAGAGGCTGGCGCTGCCAAGAGCGTAGTCAGCGGTATCGGCAATTTAAAAATATATATTGGTTTTTCTTGTACAAATATACAATTTTACTCGCAAATGTGATGAAAAACATTGTATGTCACACGGGAGGTACTTGCTAGAATTACAAACATCGACTCATTAAAGCCCTCAGTCTTCGACTTCAGGCTTCTAATAGACTGTCGTTCGTAATTCCTTGTTTACCGCCCTTAAGACACAATGTACTATTTAAACCACGACGCAAAAACAGAGGTTTTTAAGTTTCATGATAATGTTTGTCTGTATGTAGCATCGTCGCTCTCAAACGGATGGACAGATTTCGATGCAGTTTTTTTTATGTTTTGAGAGTTTCCTTGCGTTGTATCTCAGCTATGTGAAATAGCTTTGATCACAAATCTTTTTACAAGCTTTTATTTAGTTTCACCAACCAGTAGTCTGTCTGTAGTCAAATCTTGCAAGTTAAATTCGACCAACTTTCAGTACTTAGTCGAATTGTATTGAAATTTGCAATACTTATGTAAATTGCGTGACAATACAATAATCTGGTAGTGACATCCTAATAGTCCGGCCAGGATCGTCTCCGCAGAACGGAACTCTTCAACGGTTAATGGCATCAACTTGAAATTTGGTATGCAAATGTAGTTTGGGTGACAATGCAAGTAAAGTCAGTTTTTTAGGGTTCCGGAGCCAAAATGGCAAAAACGGAACCCTTATAGTTTCGCCATGTCTGTCTGTCTGTCTGTCCGTCCGCGGCTTTGCTCAGGGACTATCAATGCTAGAAAGCTGTAATTTTGCACGGATATATATGTAAACTATGCCGACAAAATGGTAAGTACGTATAATAAAAAATAAAAATAATATTTTTTTAGGGTACCTCGCATAGATGTAAAGTTGGGGTGATTTTTTTTCTCATCCAACCCTATACTGTGAGATATCGTTGGATAGGTCTTTTAAAACCATTAGGGGGTTGCTAAAACGATTTTTCGATTCAGATATTTGTTTGCAAAATATTCAACTTGTGCAAATTTTCATTAAAATCGAGCGTCCCCCCCTCTAAAATCTAAACCGGTGGGTGGAAAAAATTGAAAAAATTCAGGATGGTAGTAAGTATATCAAACTTACAAGGAAAACTATAACAGTTAAGTTTGCATGAGAATTATTAGTAGTTTAAGAGTAAATAGCAGCCTAAGGTATAAAATAAAATATTACTAAATTTTTTCGTAATGGCTTCGGAACCCTATTTCGGGCGTGTCCGACACGCTCTTGGCCTGTTTTTTTTACTAACTGTTCTAGTCAGCAAAAAAAGCTTGTATTAAAAATGAAATTTTAACCAAAAACTTATTACAAGTTACAAGATTTTATTTAACTTGCTCTGTTAGTTGTTTTTGGGTCAAGTCTTGCAAGTTCATTTTGACCCACTTCCGGTGGTCGTAATGACTTGAAATTTGGTATTGTAAGTTGGGTGATAATGTAAATGCAGTCAACAAAAAGTACAGTCAGGAAAAAACGAGTATTGGGAGGGTGCGAAGCACTAGGTGGGGGTGATGAAATCTATCGCAGCGCTCATGGTGGCCAAAAGTAGAAATAGTTCTGGCTCTGTCATCTGTCATACTCATATGAATCTGTCATTAACAATAGTTATTTGTGTCACAAGGGAGCAAAATGATGTATTTACGACGAGGGCGTACATTGAATCGAGAATGTAACGTAATGAGGGATTCAAGTGTTAACGCCCAAGATGAAATAGTTATTTGTGTCACGAGGGAGCAAAATGGTGTATTTACGGCGAGGGCGTAAATTGAATCCAGAATGTAGCGAAGGATTCTACAATAGAATCCTGAGCGTAGCGAGGGATTCTAAAGTAGAATCCTAAGCGTAATGAGGGATTCAAGTGTTAGCGCCCAAGATGAAAATAATTTTGCTCCCGAGTGGCTCATACAACTTTTCACACCGAGCATTAATAAACTTGAAAAAAATAATTCCTAATATTATTAAAGAACAACCAGCATAGAAAATGGCGTGGCTTTACAATTATCAACTTTAAAAAATGGCATTTGCAATAAAACACTTAGAAAAGCCTTGAACAGAAAAGTTGCACTTTGCTCCCTCTCGTCAGGGAGGAAAAGTTACTTTTCTGAAGGAGAGGTGTGAAAATAATTTTGACCCCGAGTGGCTCATACAACTTTTCACACCGAGCAGTAAGAAACTTGAAAAAAAAATCTAAATATTATTAAAGAACAACCAGCATAGAAAATGGCGTGGCTTTACAATTATCAATTTCAGAAAATGGCATTTGCAATAAAACACTTGGAAAAGCCTTGAACAGAAAAGTTGCACTTTGCTCCCTCTCGTTAGGGAGGAAAAGTTAGTTTTCTGAAGGAGAGGTGTGAAAAGCAATTTGTATAGACTTTAACTAGACCTAATATTAGTAATAGATGTTTGTGTTATGATGCGAGCTTGAATTATTGAACACTGTCCCTGTTTTGTTCTTAACTCCTCTACATCTCGGACATGTCCAGCAACAATTTTCCTTATGAAACAGTTTGTGGTTGAAATTTTATATTGAGTGATACTTACAAAACCGGTCTTCAAAATGATACTCATTTTGATCTGATAGCGATATTTAATTTATTACTAGCGATATAAGAACAATTAGATAATTTTACTATTATTCAAAGAAACCAATAAGATAGCTTTATCTTTTCGTTTTACAGTAAAAGTACAACTAAGTTAAACATTAAGTAAACAAAACGAACTCTGACATAACGAAAACAAAACACACTTTTTGAATAAATTTTACTTACCTCATTTAATTTTAATGACTAAAAATGAATTCACAACCTTTTGTCCACCCAAATCACGGTATCACAGTAATTATGTATTATAAATTAATACGTTATAGGTTTGATTTTTGTCACAATGTCGCGGTGAAATTTCAAAACGACAGAGCATCAGAGCCAAAAAAGTTGCAGACGCTAGGTGGCGCTGATGTCATGCACAGAGACAATAAAAAAATATTTTTCTTACACAGGGGTGGCTAGCTGGTCGATCGCGACTAATAGCCCAGTCGATCGTGGCTAGCCAAAAAATATAAATACTGAACTAAATATGCTGTTTCATTTAAGATTTCAAGAAGTATGTAATTGGTAGATCGCAGAGGGTTTCGTCAGTAAACAGTAGATCTTGGGTCTAAACAAGTTGGCCACCCTTGTTCTAACATAAACATTTTGAAAATTGTACCCGAGCAAAGCCGGGGCGGGTAGCTGGTTTACCTTAATTCTCTCGTTTCTTTAGCTGAGCAAATTTTTTTTTAATGTATGATGACCCCGATGGTCCCAAAGGAAGACCAGCGCCGTTCGCAAGACCGGAAGATTGCTGATTTGGGACCATTTCGTGGCATACATAAAACTATTTTTTCTTATTTTTTAATTTTTTATTCATTGTTCTTATGTTTGTCACGAATAAATGTTTCTTTCTTTCTTTCTTTCTTTCTTTCTGAGCAGCGTTGTATTTCTCGAACTCACCTTTCACGAAACAGTTTTGTCACAGTGATGTTGCAGCAAGAGAAATGCGCACAATGCAGGCGCTCGCGGGTCACACGCATGCATTAGTACAAGGGAAATTATAAAGGCGGCGTTTACGCGGATATGACACAAACGCAGCGTTTTTATTATTATTTGACTGGATGGCAAACGAGCAAGTGGGTCTCCTGATGGTAAGAGATCACCACCGCAAACAAGGGGTATTGTACATGCGTTGCCAACCTAGAGGTCTAAGATGGGATACCTCACGCGCCAGTAGTTTCTCCGGCTGTCTTACTCTCCACGCCGAAACACAACAGTGCAAGCACTGCTGCTTCACGGCAGGATTAGCGAGCAAGATGGTGGCAGCAATCCGGGCGGACCTTGCACAAGGTTCTACCACCTCTCACTCTTCACTCTTTTATGTTTTTCAAGCTTTTATTTTAACGTGCGTAACGAAGGATATAACAACAATTGGTATAATTTTAACCGACTTCAAAAAAACGAGGATACCAATTCGGTTTTTTTTGTTACCTCAGAACTCCGTCATTTATGAACCGATCTAAAAAGTTTTTTTTTCGTTCGTCTAGGAATGCTTTCAATTAGGTCCCATAAGCACCAAATCAGGATCTGATGATTAAATCCTAGGGAAATCGAGGGAACTCTTCAAATATTGTAGGAACTCCTATGGTAAAATCGATATATTTACGATTAACTCGTGCATTTGCTCTTGAAAATTATCATTTGGTGAAGTGGAACTGATGATGAAGACCAAATTGGACCAATGGTGCGACTACTCAATAACAAGTACTTCACGGGTTGAATTTCAATTACATTAACGCAGTTGCTAAGCAATTTAGGCTCATCGTAATTCATACCAGGACTCCTCAATAATGAACGTCTCTGCATCGGAAAAAGCAATATTTCGTAAAAGGTGACGAGCAGTTGACATTAAACTATATATAGCATCTTAGATCTTTTACACTAAAAACCGACTAACCCTATATTGTGGGGTCTCGTTGGAGAGGACTTTTAAAACCATTGGGGGTTATTGAGACAATTTTTCTATTCAGTGATCTGTTTGCGAAATATTCAACTTTAAAGTGAAAATGTTCATTGAAATCGAGCGGAAATTTAAAAAAAAAATTTAGAATGATAGTAGATACTTATATCAAATTTACATGGAAAATTATAGCGGCTAAGATTGCTTGAGAATTATTAGTAGTTTAAGAGTAAATAGCAGCCTAAGGTATAAAATATTCCTAAACTTGGAAGATTCAGTACACAATACGAAATCCTTAGAAAAATATTATTAGATTTTTTTGTAATGGCTACGGAACCCTATCCTGGATAAAGAATGCGCCGCAAGAAACTTCCAACAAAGAAGAAACTGCAAACAATACATAGACCCAACTTTGTTTGGCGCTTACGCAAATTTGAATGATCCGTCGCACTATTTACCACCTACCTTTCATTCCTATTGACACCAACGATATTAATAAAACTGAACATTGAAATTGGAATCCACTCACAATCACACACTCCGTTGTTAATATACGGCGCTTTGTCGGAAACTGCGTACAAACCGATGTGGTATAACGACGTGTTTGCTACATGACGTATTAGATTACTTTGGACGTAGTAAATATTGTTTTATAGTAATAACTAGTGTTTTCCCGCGGGTTCATACGCGTAAACCATTAGATCTAGCAGTTGAACTGAAATTCCTGAAATTATATCTTGGATTTCATAAACATACCTACCTATCTAACATCGGAGCAAGACAAGGTAGCTCACGTCAGCTTCACTCATACTCAAAATACCACCTATACGGACAAGCGTACATTTTTTTATAGTTTACATTGCGCAAGCGTTTGTATACCGAAACAAACATTTAGCATTAAACGAGTTCGTTCACATTCAGCATACAACACGGTCGTTTGCTTTATCAAACTAATTAACTCACCATTTATTTGTCGACCGGATGGCTAAGTGGTTAGAGAACCTGACTACGAAGCTTGAGGTCCTGGGTTCGAATCCCGGCCGGGGCAGATATTTGTGTGAATAACACGAATGTTTGTTCTCGGGTTTTGGATGTTTAATATGTATTTAAGTATGTATTTATCTATATAAGTATGTTTATCCGTTGCCTAGTATCCATAGTACAAGCTTTGCTTAGTTTGGGACTAGGTCAATTGGTGTCAAGTGTCCCATGATATTTATTTTATTTATTTATTCTATTTATCAGTATTATTCCTTTCAACTAGCATCCTTAAATAGTGTAGTTACCGCTACATTTTTTGGTCCTTCGAACCGGATGAATTTAGCGTGGAAGCCCCGTTGGTGGTAGGTATATTGATTATAAGGTAGCTAAAGTCACGTGAAACTTAAGCCGGGTCTTCACCGGGAATTCATTTATCGCTATCCCTCGGGAATTATGCAATTTTCCGGGATAAAACTAATAATTCGTGTGACAGGGGGGGGGGAGTCTAAAAATGATCAAAATAGGTGTGACGTACTTTATGGAGGGCCCCTAAGGCCCTAACCAACAAACATACAGCCTTACAAACTTTCGCATTTATAATATTAGTGGGATGATCATTAGGGCAAATAATCCGCCGTTCCGATCCAGAATATAAAATTATGACAAATTAAATTCGGATAAATGTGATTAGTGCAAAATTAGTGTAAAAAAGCCGTGGTGGCCTAGTGGTTTGACCTATCGCCTCTCAAGCAGGGGGTCGTGGGTTCAAACCCCGGCTCGCACCTCTGAGTTTTTCGAAATTCATGTGCGGAATTACATTTGAAATTTACCACGAGCTTTGAAGGAAAACATCGTGAGGAAACCTGCACAAACCTGCGAAGCGATTCAATGGTGCGTGCGAAGTTCCCAATCCGCACTGGACCCGCGTGGGAACTATGGCCCAAGCCCTCTTGTTCTGAGAGGAGGCCTGTGCCCAGCAGTGGGACGTATATAGGATGGGATGATAGTGTCAAGTTGTGTAGGTAAACTCCATAATGTTTCTAATATAAACTTGTTAAACTTACTCGTACTCAACTTGTATACTTCTCGATAGACAGACAGACACTGCACTACTACTCGTATTGTGTACTGACACGTGACAGTGACAGGTGCATCCACCGTCACACTGGCTGCACTTAATTGCAGTTTCTGAGTAATAACACACGTAAGTAGGTATTCAGCGTCTGTTGATGTCTTTATTTGCAATGGCACAGGTACATATTTTATTACCTAAGGAAAAAAACAAATAACTAATCACTTTATTTCGCGGAGAAGCAAATTAAGTTTTGTCATTTTATCCTACTAACTATAGATATAATAAATCGTTACTACTTTAAAAATAAAAAAAACCGGCTAAGAACTTGTCGGACACGCCCAAAATAGGGTTCCGTAGCCATTACGAAAAAATTAAGTAATATTTTTCTAAGGATTTCGTATTTTATAAGGAATTTTCCAAGTTTAGGTATATTTTATACCTTAGGCCGCTATTTACTCATAAACTACTAATAATTCTCAAGCAAACTTAGCCGTTATAGTTTTCCTTGAAAGAATCCTGAATCCTGAATTTTTTCAAAGTTTTCCACCCACCGGTTTAGATTTTAGAGGGGGCTCGATTTTAATGAAAATTTGCACTTTAAAGTTGAATATTTCGCGAACATATCACTGAATCGATAAATCGTCTTAGCAAACCCCTAATGGTTTTAAAAGACCAATCCAACGATACTCCACACTATAAGGTTGGACGAGAAAAAAAAATCACCCCCACTACGCGTATGGTAGGTACCCTAAAAAAAATTTTATTTTTATTTTTTATTATACCATTTTGTCGGCATAGTTTACACATATATCCGTGCAAAATTACAGCTTTCTAGCATTGATAGGCCCTGAGCAAAGCCGCGGACGGACAGACAGACAGACAGACATGGCGAAACTATAAGGGTTCCGTTTTTGCCATTTTGGCTCCGGAACCCTAAACATGTAAACGGAAAATTCGCAAGGTTTGTTTTTGGCAGAGTTAGTAGCAGATATTTTTACCCGCGATCTGTCAAATTTCGGATGGACGCCAGGTTGGCCAACCAAACAATAGATTTTTTACACTATGCAGGCTAATTTTATAGCAAAAATACTTGTGTTACCTCTTTGGTGGTGCAATTTAAAAAAAAACTAAAACAATGCAATAAAGGATTTTCATACATTTTTTCTGCTCTAGAGCAGAAAAGTCCCGTTTTGTGCTGGGTATTTAGTGCCGTTATGGTGAAATTAAAGCATAGTTGGAAGAAAATGTTTTTTTTTATTTTATTTTATATATTGTAAGCTAAATAAAAACTTGTAAAATGCCTTTTACGGTAATTTTGGGAAAAGCAGCGGTTTCAGCAAAATGTGCATACCGCTTGATGAATATTAAATTGCAATATAAAATGATTCTACATATTGATGAGTGGGTCCTTGAATGTTAATTTGCATTATTTAATTCATTCAGTGACGGTCGCGTTATTTTAAGCATTAGTATTTGTCTCTTTCTAATCGCTTGTGCGTAAGAGTGACTTTCGAGTTACCTAAGAGTTCTGTGCACTTCTTACAAGTCGTATTTCAATTAAATTTAGTTCAGTGTGGAAACCAGCATACACCTGCGAAGCATTTTCATGATGTTTGTAGTTCTCGATCGGCTCTGGGTCGGCGTGTGAACTTCGACATAAAATGACTTTTTATGCTCTAGTGCATAAAGTAAAATCTTCGTCTAAGACCAAGGCAATCAGGTGTAGGTAAACAGCCACAAACAAAGAAGTTTTTCTAAATATATATTTCACTTCCAATGCTCATAAAGTTGGTGTTTATGGTGGATCTAAGCGACATAAAATGACTTTTTATGCTCTAGTGCATTTATTAAAATCGTCGTCTAAGACCAAGGCAATCAGGTCTAAGCAGCCACAAACAGAGAAGTTTTAAATATTATGATATACTTTTAAATATTTTTTTATTTATATAATGACTTGTTAAAGGAAAACAGAAATATTTGTACGCCTACTGGCAAAACATAGAGATTCCTGAATGTTATGCTTTTAAGATCAATTATGTACACCTATGTTCCACAAATAAACGTATTCTATTCTATTCTATTCTATAAAACTAAAAATCAATCAATTTAGATACATAAAACTAAAAAAAATATATAATAGTAATGCGTGAATAATAAAAAGTAAATAGTAAGTGAAAGCTAGAGTGTAAAACTCGAGCATTAAACCCATTTTCCCCTCGACGTGTCTATCCACCTTCGACGTACCGGCTCGAGTGGCTATATGAACGTCTTGGGTAGAATGGCTCGTTTCATGCTCTTGTTGTACAATCTACTATTATAATGGGGGGCATTAGGGGTTTGCTAAGACGATATTTCGATTCATTGATATTATTGCGAAATATTCATCTTTAAAGTGCAAATTTTCATTAAAATCGAGCGTCCCACCCCCTCTAAAATCTAAACCGGTGGGTGGAAAAATTTGAAAAAATTCAGGATGGTAGTAAATATAATCAAACTTTCAAGGAAAACTATAACGGCTAAGTTTGCTTGAGAATTATGTCACAATGCACATAGGCGATCGCTGACATCTTAGTTAGCTCAGTGTAAGCTAGATGGCGCTTACTTCAATAAGGGATCTCTGAGCAGAATGGCGGACGAATTCTAGAGGTCGCCACCGTAGTTTTCTCTTGACTTATTTATTTACATAATAATATGTATTTAATATTTATTTATTATTTACTTATTTATTTTATAAAAGTAGGCATTTTATTACACTCATTTACTACACGAGTTTGTACGACTAAATATATCTATAACCAACTCACCCTTGACCGTTTTTGTCGGCCAAGGGGGGTGCTGTCGATCAGCTGTGACCGGGGGAATTCTAACTGTAATATTCTCGCCCTTAAAAGCTGAAGCACAGCTGTAAAACACACATTCAACAGCTTACACTACACTAAACAGCTCTCTCGAAAGCTCCATACGCCCAGACTTGGTAAGTTCTCCGATATTTAACTTTTGTGTTTTTCTGTGTATTTTATTATAATTATTTTCTTTATAATTTAACTTTGTGTAATTGAACTGAAGGCTTCCCCTGGCCAGGGAATCTTTTATTTCAAACATTTCTTATACTTAATATTTTAACACTTGTTAATTTCTCTCATCCGTTGTTATAAACTCAGAACCTATGTTAATGCTTATTACTTTTATGCAACGGATGCGTACCGGTGTTAAAATAAATTCAAACTCAGCTAAGTAACGTTTAATTTCAAATGTAATCTTCTAACGGTTATTTAGTGAACTGTTGTATTTCAAATTTTAACGGTCACTTAGGCTATTTATTTTTACCTTTTGTTTTTTTTAAATAATTATATAAAACTAGAATCACTTTCCTTTGCCTGCCTGTAACTCCGTATGATTGTCTTTGCCACTCACTGCAATTCAGCTCGCCCTAAGAGTTGGTGCATCGCTGCAGAGGAGTGACTGGCAAACAATCCAGCACTGGATCACAACTGACACCACCTTATTTACAGGGCACCTCCGTACGGCTTCAACTTCCAAACCTTCGTACAGCTTACAACCTTCGTACGGCTTACAAACCTTCGTACGGCTTACAAGCTCCGTACGGCTACAGCTTTCTCCGCTCTGCACGGCTACAACTTTAAAAGCTCCGTTCGGCTACAGCTCTCACGGCTCAGGCGGCCCCTTTACGCCCTAACCTGACACTAAGCCCTGACGGCCTTAACTTCCGGAGTACTGCACATCCTTCCTGGCTCGTCCAAGACCCTGATCGTTCCGGCGTGGAACACTTGTCCAGGCTGCTCGTCCTGCCGCCCTAAGGCCCCTTTTGACCTCGGCACCGACGACCACTCAGCTGGACCAGGCCCCCCTGCTGTGGCCAGCCTCTTCGCTCCGGGTTCTTCTCTCCGACTCCAGGGAAGTGTAGGCCAGTGAGACCGAATAATCAGAACCACCTCTCAATAAAATCGCTTGAACTTACTACCTGAGATTCTCGTAATACTTTTACTTTTAATTTTGTCAACTAGGCCTGTTATTTTTTTGTGTTCAATTTTTAATTAAAAAATTGTTAAAACGTCTTATTGTTTTACTCAAAAAATAACTTACTAGGCCTCCTTTAAGGTCAAACCTCCCCTCAAGAGGTCCGCCCTTGAGAATTATTAGTAGTTTTACTCTTAAATAGCAGCCTAAGGTATAAAATTTACCTAAACTTGGATGATTCCGTATAAAATACGTAATCCTTAGAAAAATATAACTAATTTTTTTCGTGATGGCTACGGAACCCTATTTTGGGCGTGTCGGACACGCTCTTGGCCGTTTTTTTGTTGACTGTACTTGCATTGTCACCCAAATTACATTTGCATACCAAATTTCAAGTCGATGCTAAGTATTAACCGTTGAAGAGTTCCGTCCTGCGGAGACGATGCACTCACTACTAGATTATTGTATTGTCACGTGATTTACATAAGTATGCCAAATTTCAAGTCAATCCGACTACTGGAAGTTAGTCGAATTTTACTTGCAAGATTTGACTACAGACAGATACACAACGGGACAGGAGAAACTAAATAAAAGCTTGTAAAAACGAAATTAAGTACTTGTCACACTTTCTCGTAAACAGTGTCGTAACATGCAGGCTACCTTGGTTGCAACTCGCCAAATAAAACCCTCGACCTTAATGTGCTTGTCATGAAACCCGTGGTTCTTGACATGAAGCCCAAGGTCGGTAAATGAGTCAGCGCGCGCAGCAGAAGGGCCAGCATGCTGCGGGGGGGGGGGGGCAAGAACGCAGAAGGTATCGCCAATATTTGGAAGAATTATATTGTTTCTTTCGCAAATGTGATGAAAAACATTGTATGTCACACGGGCGGTACAAGAATTACGAAAATCGACTCATTAAAGCCCTCAGTCTTCGACTTCGGGCTTCGAATAGACTCTCGTTCGTTATTCCTTATTTACCACTCTTAAGACACAATGTACTATTAATAATTGTACCATCAGCCAAACAAGTGGTGTATCGATTTTTAAACAAGATCAAATGAATATGTCGCTAAAGTCGAACTTTCAAGTTGACAGATACGTCTATTGGCATTATTGTTTTATGACATGCAAACCAAGTGCAAACCACATATTTGGTTGGTTGGTTGACACGGGTGGTAGACCACATATTTGACTGATGGTACATAGTTCATACTTACCTATCGGGGATAACCACATGAATTTAGTTAAATCTGGGAATTTTCATTAATTAAAAAACCCTATTCGCTTACGTGTGCCAAGTGGTGAATAAACTCAAGGTAGGAAAAAAAAAACAAATCATAAAAACAGTTTTAATAAAAAAAACATTAGTTAAAATTAGGTAGCTACCGATACGTTAAAATGAGGTAAATAAGAATTAATATTAAAGAACAATACAAATTTGAATCAAATAATGAATTATGCACACATTTTTACCGGAAACATGCTGCTGTTGGATAATTAATATGATTAATGATTATACTTATTTATAGACTTAATTGGGTAAGGTCATGCGCTTTATCGAATCACTTGCGAATTGCGATCACAATGGACCAACACGCCCATGAACTATAAAAAAGTGGACCAACTCCAAAAATAACCACGAAGCTAAATAATGAAACATACAAAGTTTTTCTCAAACATCCAAGGAAATGTCGTCCTTATCATCGTGATCATAGAACGCCAAGTACGTTGTATAGCACTTATTGAAGATTCGTTCTTATTTCAAATTAGAGGAAGTAATGGAATTTCATACAACATTGCCGGCCATGGCCAGCGAAGAGATTGTCTTTTTTTACAGTGGGTTTTATTTATTTTACTGACTAATGACTATCTATATGGCATACTGCCAATTAAACAAAACGTACCTACATGTCGAGCTAAACTCGATTTAAGACGTGAGTTATCCGGGTCATTATATTTAATAAAACGTACCTAGTTGGTAAATGTATATTTAATTTTTAATCTCTTATTTGACTAGATTATTTAATTAGAATAAATCAGGTATTCAATAATAAACAAGGATTGACATTTATTGTTAATAATTTATCAAAATAACCAATTAATAAGGTATCCTCATTTTTAGGGTTCCGTAGCCAAAATGGCAAAAATGGAACCCTTATAGTTTCGCCATGTCTGTCTGTCTGTCCGTCCGTTCGCGGCTTTGCTCAGGGACTATCAATGCTAGAAAACTGTAATTTTGCACGAATATATATGTAAACTATGCCGACAAAATGGTACAATAAAAAATTTTTTAGGCTACGTCCCATAGACGTAAAGTGGGAGTGTTTTTTTTTCTCATCCAACCTTATGTGTAGGGTATCGTTGGATAGGTCTTCTAAAATCATTAGGGGGTTGCAAAAACGATTTTTAGATTCAGTGATGTGTTTGCTACATATATAACTTTAAAGTGCAAATTTTCATTAAATTCGAGCCCCCCTCTAAAATCTTAACCGGTGGGTGGAAAAATTTGAAAAAATTCAGGATGGTAGTAAGTATATCAAACTTACAAGGAAAACTATAACGGTTAAGTTTCCTTGAGAATTATTAGTAGTTTAAGAGTAAAAAGCAGCCTAAGGTATAAAATATACCTATACTTGGAATATTCCGTACAAAATACGAAATCCTTGAAAAAATATTACTTAATTTTTTCGTAATAGCTACCGAACCCTATTTCGGGCGTGTCCGACACACCCTCGGCGGGTTTTTATTCAAACAGGTAAGTGTTATTGTTTCCGATATTATTATGAGTTCATCATTAAGTGACATGGTATTATTTCCTTGGATTTATTTGAGAAAAGCACTGTACAAGCCTCGTCCGCGAACAGGGATTGTCAGCCTCGTATCTCTAGATGGCCTCGTTAACACTCGGCCGGCAATCCCCTATTTCGCGGGCTCTGCAGTAATGTACTATTTATGCGCTATTACTATTTAAGTTAATCTATAGGCGTAAAAATAGCTTACTAACTAATTGGAATCGCTCCCCTCGCAATATTTGTTATTCAGTATGGCGATTAGGACATTTCGTCTAAAAACAGCTGGTCTAAGTAGCAAGTGGTCTAAAATTCTTTGAAATTCCAAGGAGCTCTATTTAAGGAGTTTCTATTCTGCGAGGCTGAGGCGCTTCGCACCTTGACGCAACTCTAACCTAATTTATGTTTTTCAAGTTTTCGACAAAAACAGATTACGAAAATTTGCTACTTAGACCAGTTGATTCTCAGATCAGTTGCTTCTTTGAACACTTGCTACTTAGACCACTTGCTGCTTAAACCAGTTGCTTCTTAGACCATCTTTCATTTGTACTATTTCTGATATTAAATGTCAGTTTTGAACCGAAACCCGTTAGGTCGGACACTTCTATAATACTAAAATTAATGCATTATAATGTTAGAATGATAGTATAGGTCAAAAGACGAGGGATAGGATCACTTTGGTGTAGTAATATAGGAAATACGCGCACAGCAAGTAGATCACAAGCTTCGTCACCAAATCCAAGTAGTAGAGCCTGCAAATAAAAATATTTTTTACTTCAATTGAATAATGTCAAATTATGTATATGTCGGTGGCCGATCGTTAAATCCGCCAGATCACGAAATTTATAGACATAACGTGAAATAGCGCCATTTCATGATATGTCTAAAAGTTGATCAGCCATATTACGACGTGCCTTAGAAACAATATGGCAGATCGATTAGAGCAACGCATTCGTCGATATTCCTAGCTCTATATCGGGCACATCATAATATGCCGAAAAGAAAGAAAAATTTAGGTATAGCGAGCGGAGCGAGGAGTGGTTAGTATGAATTGTGACCACACGCACGAGCCGAGCGAGCGAAGCGAGCGTGCCGCGGCAGCGGCCAGCGAAGTGTCAGAACTAGGGCTTCCAATACCGGGATCCCGATGTCATTCGTTACGGCACTTCGCTTGATGTCTTACGTACGTTATGGGTGCTCTTCATGTGATATTTCTGACGACTTGGCTTACTTACGGATGTATTTATGTTAATAGCAAAATAATCGGTCACGTTTTATGTCATTGTCTATTATTACCTGTGCCGTCATGTTTGTTTACATGATAAGACACGGAAGCGTCGTCGGTGTCGGGGGACCGCTAAGGTTAACAGGAAACTAAAGTACAAATGTTGTATTTTTTTAAACCTTAGCGGTCCCCCGACACCGATGACGCTTAGAAAAAAAAATATTACTAGGTACTTATACTAAATTAACTTAGGCTAATTTTGCGGGAAATCAGCATAGTCCCCGCGGGATAGGGATAAACGAATTCTTCGCAGATGAAGTCGCGGGCAATAGCTAGGTACTTAGTGCATAATTATTTTTTTTCGGGCGTTTTTTATTTTTGCTGGCGTTTTTTGGTGTCGGGTTTTTTTTTACTTTTTAATTTAAGTTTTTTTTATTTCATGTTTTTTTAAACTGGTATATTTTTTTTAAAGTGTACTATTGTGTTGGATATCCTGGGTGCAGCATCAGCTCATCGTGTTGCCACCATTGCATTGTATGGAGAATCAAATACTGATCAAAAGGAATCAAACACGACATATCTGCTATTATTTTTTCAAGAGTATACTGGTGTGCTAGATATCCTGGCTGCAGCATCAGCTCGTCGTGTTGCCACCACTGCATTGTATGTAGAATCAACTACTGATCAAAACGAATCCAAACACGACATATGTGCTATTATTTTTTATAGAGTGTACTAGTGTGCTGGATATCCTGGCTGCAGCATCAGCTCATTCTGTTGCCACCATTGTATTGTATGTAGAATCAAATACTGATCAAAATGAATTCAAACACGATACATCTGCTATAGTTTTATCAAGAGTGCCTATTAGTGTTCTGGATATCCTGGAGATGCTGCAGCATCAGGCTGAGAATTCCATAATCTTGCATAGTTATATAGCATACATGGGTGTTTCAAATTTTAGGTCCCAAATATGTTTGAAAGTACCTAAAGTAAATACCCATTATGCGTCTAAGATTCCTACTGCAGCGAACAAAAGAGCTGATGATCTTGAAACGGCTGAACCGATTTTCATAAAACATATCTAAGAACCATTGCTAGAAAACCAGCTTTCAAATAAAAAAAACCGCATTTAAATCGGTCCACCCGTTTAAGAGCTACGGTGCCACAGACTAACACACACACATACATACATAGCGGTCAAACATATCGGTGACTCGGCGTCGGGGGTTAAAAACTTATAACACCCCTCTTTTTGCGTCGGGGGTTAAAATATTTAGTGATATGAATTGATATAAAACGACTAATAACTTACGATTAATTTTAATAGTCTTAATTTAAGAACACTGTAGTATTAAAACTCTTACCAAAAACCTATAATTTTGTCTCAACAAACACTAAATGATTAACGTACTTGATGCAGAGGTACCTTATTGTCGGACGTAAAATGTTTAGTGACATAGTTAAGAATAAGATCTAAAAAAATGCTTTTGATTTGTAGTTGTTAGTATTAATCGTTATTATTATTATTATAAATCAACCTCTAAAGACACAAATTGCCTTATCACACTAGCGATTTGCGGGAGAGTTGAAAGCGAGGCGAGCGCGCAGTGAACTCGTTGCGAGCGTATAACAATTTCGCCGCAAGCGCGCAACGACATCGCCGCGAGCGCGCAACGATGTCGCTGCTGCGAGCGCGTAGCAAGTTCGCTGCTTTAGCGCCAAAAACACCATATTGTAGACTTTCGTACAATAATAATAGGACGTCTTCGGCGCTAACGCAGCGAACTCGCTGCGCGCTCGCAGCGACATAGTTGCGCGCTTGCGGCGATATCGTTGCGTGCTCGCGGTGAAATCGTTACGCGCTCGAAGCGAACTCGCTGCGCGCTCGCCTCGCTTTCAACTCGCCCGCAAATCGCTAGTGTGATAAGGCCCTAACTGGCTACCGCCTAATTAAACCTTACTCTAATTAAACGCATTTTATGATGATTCTGATTGACGTTTTTTACGCGCCGACAAGCACCGCACTGGGCCCGCGTGGGAACTACTGCCCAAGCTCTCTCATTCTGAGAGGAGGCCTGTGCCCAGGAGTGGGATTTCCTTCAGAATGCTGTTGGGACTTCGTCTCACACGGCTTAGTAATGAGACTATATTTTTCCGCATTAAAGTCTGAAAACCATCCGTGCGAGCTGCCATAAACATGCCCGACGCCGAGCATCTGCCAGGCAGTCCCATCAGCATTCTAAAAGCATTGTTGTATTGGACGCGCAAAGCGCTGTAGGCCCGTTTCGTATACGGCACCCACAGGCTGCTCGTGTAAAAGGATTGACAGTATGATTTAAAGAGTGTAATTTTTACATCACCTGAACAACGAGCAAACCTGCGGGCAATCATGTTACTCCGAACCGCCAGCGCCCTACGCTCCCTTTCTATGCCCAAATCATCCCCCAAATCACTCGTGAGGACGTGTCCCAGGTATTTTACCCTATCCACAACTTTGAATGGGCTAGCGTTCAACAAAATAGGTGGTATATGGTATGGCTTGATTGTGCCCGCCTTAAAAACCAACACCTCACTCTTTTTAGTGTTGTACTCTAGACCATGGGTCAAGGCGTAGGCTTCGCGGCGGGCAAGCAGTTGCTCCAACGCGCTGACAGACGGGCACAGGAGCACTATGTCATCAGCATAACTTAAGCTATTGACACAAGTGCTGCCGACATAGCATCCCGCATGCATGCTACTAAACCCGTCTATCAACTCGTTGATATATAGGTTGAAAAGCTTCGGTGAAGTGGTACCACCCTGTCTCACACCACACTCAAGCCTATATTCACTGGACAAACTGCACGCCCATCTAACCCGGTTTAGCTGATTGCTGTACCAGTGCCTAAACAGGGCCACGCACTCCTCCGGTATACCCGCTTCACTTAATTTCTGCCACAGTAGATCATAGTTGACCCGATCAAATGCCTTGGACAAATCAAGGAAACAGGCATAGACAGGGGTTTTTCTATCCGTAAAATACCTGACCGTGTGCTTAAGACATAGAATTGCACTATCAGTGGACAGCCCCGCTCTGAATCCAAATTGGCCATCATGTATATCTAGGTACTTGTCCAAAACCCAGTCAAGCACACGGTCAAGTATCTTGGCTGTAGTGGTAGAGAGCGAGATAGGCCGATAGTTCGCCTTGTCAGACAGATCACCATTTTTATTTTTAATAACCGGTACAACAATCGTCCTCACGAGCGCCGCAGGAAGGTATGAGTGGCCAATACATAAATTAAGTAACAAGGTCAGTACTCTAGGCAGATGCTCCCCAGCATATTTAAAGTGCTCTATACTAAGGCCATCCTGACCAGGCGACTTACCCCTCTGCATATTATTTATAATAAGTTTAATTTGTTTAGATGTAAAATGGGTCGTACGCCCAGCCCCGACGGTCACCACACCCACCTTAAGCTGGGACGATGTTTTTACATACAACCACATGATTTAACACCGAAATGCTCTCTAAACTTCTCAGCAATCTCCCCACAGTCCGACTTACCCTCAACACTCACCGGCAGGCCAGGCCTCACATTAATTTTCTTAGTTCCATTCCAAAAATCTCTAAAGTTTTTATTTCTATGGGAGGTAGCCAGCATGTCCATTATAATCTGTTCTTACCTGGTCTGACACCACTTAAGTTTGGATTTAAATACTTTCTTAGTATGATGCATTAGCTCAAAAACCCTACCTTGAGATGGTTTCCCACAACTGGAATTGAAGCCGGGCCTCTCTGTGAGCTTCTGCAACATGTTTATTCCACCCCACTAGACAGCGACTCCCGGCCCGCCTACCACACTTAGCTGTCATCCTAAGCTGTTTAAAAACTTGTGTCTCTGTCAAATTAAAATTTAGACTCTGCTTGTGCTTATTAATATAGAGTAAAACAAGTTTTTATAGTAATGTAATGTTGTAATTTTCTCTCTGTGTGCCTGTTTTCTGAATCGCTTACTATTTCTGGTGTACATTAAATATTTTTTGTAAAAAAAGGAAAAAAAATTTTTTCGACATTTTACTTTAAACGCGATTATCTCGGAAATTAGAATCGACAACGAGGTACCTTTTCCCAGATAACGCCACATATAAGCCATAGTATACTCACTGCGTCTGCCGGCGGCGCGCCCGCGGCAGCGTGGCCGGGTCCTCCTTGCAACAATACTCTCGCGCGCCGCGCACGTAATCGCGCAAGTACGAACTCCAGTTCACCATCTGTACAATACAATAACAACCACAGTGGGACTGGGACAGTTGACGGCGTAAAACAATATCACAAAGATGCCCCTAGCTCTGGTACAGGCTACGGCACATGCTGAGCTGAGTCCTTTTGGCATCACACTAGTCTACAGCACAACGTCTCTCATTTTTCTCTCTTCTTCTATTTATGTTTTTAACTTTTTACAGTGTTTTTGTTGTGTTTTTTAGGGTTCCGGAGCCAAAATGGCAAAAACTGAACCTTTATAGTTTCTCCATGTCTGTCCGTCTGTCTGTCCGTCCGTCCGCGGCTTTGTTCAGGGACTATCAATGCTAGAAAGCTGTAATTTTGCACGAATATGTGTAAACTATGCCGACAAAATGGTACAATAAACATTTAAAAAAAGTTTTTAGTGTACCTCCCATAGACGTACCTAAAGTGGGGGTGATTTTTTTTTCTCATCCAACCTTGTAGTGTGGGGTATCGTTGGATAGGTCTTTTAATCATTAGGGGGTTGCTAAAACGATTTTTCGATTCAGTGGTTTGTTTACAAAATATTCAACTTTAAAGTGCAAATTTTCATTAAAATCGAGCGTCGTTAGAGGAGGGCCTCTAAAATCTAAATCCAGTGGGTGGAAAATTTTGTAAAAAATTATAATGGTAGTAAGTATATCAAACTTTCAAAGAAACTATAACGGCTTAGTTTGCTTGAGAATTATTAGTAGTTTAAGAGTAAATAGCAGCCTAAGGTATAAAATATACCAAAACTTGGAAGATTCCGTATAAAATACGAAATCCTTAGAAAAATATTACTTATTTTTTTTGTAGTGGCTACGGAACCCTATTTTGGGCGTGTCCGATACGCTCTTGGCTGGTTTTTTTATATGTTGCGAGTTTGAGTTTGTAGTGAAAATAAAATATATAAGAATCTAAAACCTGACTGTTTAAAAACTAAAATGGAAAAAATCCAACTGCTATAAAAAATCATACTTTTATAGTATTTCTATGAAAATGGTAGCTGAATAGTAACGACGGATCTAATTACCTACTTTAATATCGTACATTTGAAAGTTTGTAAAGATATTTGGATATTTGTTACTTATTCACGTCTAAACCGCTGAACCGATATAGATGAAATTCGGCATACAGATAGTTTGAGTCCCCAGGAAGGACATGGGATGCCACAATGACTAGGTTCTGTGGTGGTCTAGGAATCAAATTGGTTTACTTTAAGGTCAAACCTCTCCTCAAGAGGTCTGCCCTTGACAAGGTACAGGTCGATTCACAAGAGCTGGCACGAATGGATAGAACGAACGAATGAAAGTATCGGTTTGAATACATTCACACAAATATGTAAATGTCATACATCTGTCATTTTCGTACAAAATTGTCTAAGTGACATAATTTTTCGTTCAAACCATTCGTGCCAGCTCTTGTGAATCGGTACTTCCTACATACGCTCGAAGAACAAGCCCTCCTTCAGCAGTCGGGTCAAAATTAAGTTCTCACCATAATATCAGTGTAGAAAGTGTCATCGTCCATTTTAGAGAGATCTTTCCTCAGCGCCACAAAGTTGTCGTTCTTGAAATGCCACTCCTTAGTGGTGTAGTACTGGAGAACTTCGAGCCCGTAGCTGATGCGTTTCTGTGTACGCACCATACTGTAATTATAATGTTTTTTGTTAAAAAAATATTTTTTAATACAAGCTTTTTTGCTGACTGTTCTTTTTGATGACTGTACTTGCATACCAAACTATATTTTCGTACCAAATTTCAAGTCGATGCCATTTACCGTTGAGGAGTTCCGTTCTGACGACCACCTGGACCGATTGTCACCGGACTAACATAAGTATGCCAAATTTCAAGTCAATGCGACCACTGGAAGTGGGTCTAATTTATCTTGCAAAAAAAGTTAAATAAAAGATTGATTGTAATAAATAAGAGTGCTTAGCCATATACCCTTCTTTTTGCGTCGGGGGTTAAAAACTGTACAATCACGAGGAGACGTGGTCACTAGTATACAGACACTCACAAGGTCTTCTTTCCCAGCAGCAGCAGCAGTAAGTCGAGCAGGTACGCGGGCAGTAGGTGCGTGAACAGTACAGCCAGCTCGTGCAGCAGCCGCGAGGACTTGGGCGAGCCGCCCGGGTACCACAGGCATACGGAGAAGGGGAACTCTTGCACGTGGACCCGCCCTGGAACGAGGGGGTCAGACTGTTTAGTGGTGCGGAGCGGGGGGGGGGGTATGCGGAACAGAATTGCGGACTAACAGCCTTATTCATAAAAAAACCTTAATTGAGGTTTGATGGGTCTGTTACTTAGCAGACTGATTAAGCTTGTTAGACGGTTGTCAAGAAGTATGATTCATAAACGCTTGCTAGGAGTCTGCTAGTTGTTGAGCTGCTGATAGACGGATTAGACGCGTTATGTTGGCCACCTTGACAAATCAAAGCCAAAAAATGGCCTCATCGATAATTAAAAAAAAATTTACAGCAGTGACAGAAAATTAGCAGTTTGTTTTCCCGCCATTTCCGATCCGCATGTTTATGTTGTGCAAAAAGCCGTAATTATGTTATTGTTAGTAAAGTAGCAGTATTAAATACCTAATTAAGAGGATTTTTAAATACAAATTCCTGAAAATAATTTATCCTGTTTTTTTAATCTTTGCGTAACCCTGCCTTCACTATAAATGTCTTCGGTATAGTTTTTTGCTCTTGTCAAAGTCAGCTGTTCAAACTTGTGGCGGCCATTTTGTGACTTAGCAGGGAGATAAAGGAGGGTCTACGGTACTCTAACTTTAGCAGAGCCTTGATCGACTGATTAGCGCTAACAGACGTTTATGAATCATGTTTTTTAGCATCGGGCCTTCAAGGAGGCTCTAACTTTTTATGAATAAGGCTGTATGTCTGTTATTGGCCCGGAGCTAGATAGCGGACCGGAGCGAGGAACGGAAGAAGTGAACGGGTTCCGGCAGGACTCGGTCATGTTCACCACGGCGACCTGCCCTGGGCGAGTGCGGCCCGTGTTGTAGGCGACCAGGATACACCCGGTCACTACCCAGGTCCACGCGCGTATATACCTACATAATACTTCCAACGTTGCACTCACCCATATCGAGCGCGGCGCCCCAAGTGAGCGGGTTCCGGCCCGATTCGGTCAGGTTCACCACGGCGACCTGCCCTGGGCGGGTGCGGCCCGTGTTGTAGGCGACCAGGATACACCCGGTCACTACCAGGTCCACGCGCGTATATACCTACATAATACTTCCAACGTTGCACTCACCCATATCGAGCGCGGCGCCCCAAGTGAGCGGGTTCCGGCCCGATTCGGTCAGGTTCACCACGGCGACCTGCCCTAGGCGGGTGCGGCCCGTGTTGTAGGCGACCAGTATGCACCCGTTCACCACTAGGTCCACGGGTATCACGTCTGCTTTCAATGACTCCTGAAAATTAAATTAATGAAGGAAGTTAATGTTTGGTACGGTAAACTTTTGTGTCCTACTAAACTAATTACGATGTAATAGGCCCGTTTTGACAGCTGTCATCTCAGTACAATTTATAACCTGCAATGGATAAATTGTACTGAGATGACAGCTATCAAAACGGGCCTATTACATAGTAATTAGTTTAATCGTACTATCTCACTCATATTATAAATGCGAAAGTTTATGAGTATGTACCTGTGTATGTTTGTTAGTCCATCGCACAATAACAGCTGGACGTATTTGGATGAAATTTGGCTTTTTTACCCTCATATTCCCACAGGACTGGAATAAAATTCCAACCGCTAGTATTAGTCATGAAATTTGGCACGTTTGTTTTGAATGCAACGTCAATGAAGACCACAATGTAATTTTTGGGAATACCTACTAGAATGTTTATGTTACTCCTTCACGCTCGAACGGCTAGGACGTCTGGAATAATACATACTTCACTTTATATCTACTTATTCTACTGATGTGAAAATTGCGGAATTTTTCGTATAGGAAAATTTCGGAAACTTCTCACAATTTTGTACGGGGATTGAAACTTGGCGTTTCTTAAATTTTAATTTCCTATATTTCTTGTGAAAATTTCCAGAAACTTCCGAGAACTTTTCGAACTTTTTGAAAAAAATCCGCAGCTTGCTTACCTATCTGTAATCTATTCCCACGTGTTGTTGATAATAAAAATGTCCCGCTGTACTTATTTACCTATGTAAGCCAAGAGCTAAGTAGCATAAGTGGAAAATAGTCGGGAGTCCTACCCGTAAAAGCAGTGTATGATATGACGAATGAAAGAAAGAAACAGTATGCGGAATAAAAGTGCGAGAGGTAAAAAAGCTAGAACTGGTATGAATCATGAAGAGTTAGATAAGGGCCTCGAGGCATGTCGAGGGAATATGTAAAAAAAAAAAACTATTCCCACGGCATCATCCCAAAATTTCAACACATTTTGTTTTATAAGCCATAAAATCCGTGTTATGATTTATGGAAATTCCCATTAGAATTTAGTAAAATCCCGGAATTTAGATCGATACGGCCATTTAAAACGAACTATAATACTTGGATATACAGCCAGCAGCAGAATTAGATGAGCGGTTGTGGTGGCTCAAGATGATCTAAACACTATATTAATATTACCTTGGCAATAGAATCGTGTCTGGATAATTTTTGTGCACTGTAACCACTCATCCACATCTGCAGCTGTATCTAAAGGTTCCCCCACATGCAGTCGCTCGTCGCTCGATTGCAGCGATAAATCTGGTCACGTGACCCCATTTTGAAGGTGATTTTGAATTTCCCGCGACTCAAAAAAGTAGCGTCAAGTCGCCACGTCGAGCAGCAGCGACAAGATGGCTTCTTGTAGGAATGGTCTTGGTCTTGGAAGCTGATTTCTTAATCTCATTTAGTAGCAGTCGGTCGTGGCAGTGGTACAAATAAAAGAAATTGGAGTGAATGAAAAAAATAAATAACAGTGTTTTTGCCGAAATTGAAGAGTTTTTTTTTCAGCGATAAAGCTCAACATTTTCAGCTTTATCGCTAAATGTCACGTGACCAGATTTGACGTTGGAATTTAAAATATTTTGTACGGAGCCCTCGGTTCGCGGGTTCAACTTGGCCTGTTGCTACGTGTCGGACAAGTACCAACCTTGAGGTGCATGGTCCTTATGACGCCCTTCCCAGCGCCAACCAACAGTCCCGTGGGCCCGTTCAAGTTGTCCACCCAGCCCGGCATGGGTTCCTTTAGGGCTGCCGTCACTGTCAACATATTTAGTGCCGAAACTTTAATTCAGAAATTCCCAACCAAGAGGTAACGCCCCGCCCCCCTAGGGCATTGGTTCCGAACCTAGTGGTAATTACCCCCCGGGGGTAAATTAGCTATTCTCTGGGGGTATTAAAGAAGCTAATAATTAAGACCTAATCTAATTAAATACCTAGCTAAATAGTAAAACTTAAAAATGATAGATCGCCGCTCAGTAAGTACCTACCGCTGGTGGCACCTCTTTCTAGCTGCTATTTTTACCTATTCCATTGTTAAAAAAATAAACATTGTAAAACTGGTTTTAAAAGTTCACAGTATTTGCTTGCGTTGTATCTATTTATTAAATTTTAAGGGGGGGGGGGTAAATTCAGTTTTCCCAGTTCATATGGGAACCACTGACTGCCCTAGGGGGATGTAAAGAAATAGTTATTTGTGCAACAAGAGAGCAAAGTTGTTTTTTGTTGCGAGTGTTGATTTGAATCCCGAGTAAGCGAAGGATTCTATAATTGAATCACGAGCGTTAGCGAGTGATTCTAGGTTAGAATTCTGAGATCAGCAAGGGATTGAAATACCTACACGAGATGCAAAAAAACTTTGGTCTCGTGTGACACATACAATTTTTCACCTCAGCAGCGAGAACATGATTTAAATGTAACATAAGAATAAAACACATATACCTACCTGTTTACAAACAAACATATTTTTTTTAAAATAGAATCCGATTATTATCAAATATAATAATTACATTTAAAACCATAAAAAGAGTCCAGTAGCTACAATACAAATCGCATACTCATAACATGCAAGCTTAACTTCTTGTACCAATGTCACACTTATTTTTTAATACTGCAAAAAGCCTCATCTCGGGTAATTGAAAAGGTTGAACAATTAAACCTTTAAATATGATTTTTATTAAGATTCTATTACATAAACATAAATAGATTTGTTAAAAATCATTCAATTTAACACATAATAATTATACTGTAGAGGCCGTATACGGAATTCTTTTATAAAAAAAAACAAGAGAAGCGGCTTTCGTGCAACGAGGTTGCATACTTTATTAAAAGATCGGGAAAATTTACATTTTGGAAATATTTCGATATATTTTAATACCAAAAATGTAATTTAAGTTTGTAATCGACAAATTGATCCTATCTCTTGCTTTTTTCGAGTTGAAGTGAAATGACAGATCAAAGTAAAGTTCAAATATTTGGAATTCAGTGAGTAGACCCAACACTGTAGTCAGCATTTAAAAAAATAATTAAAAAGTTACTTTGTCTCACAGAGTGAGCAAAATGCGATTTTGCTCACTGATTTCTCATAGCAAAACCTGCCTGTTTGAGGTGCTGAGGTGAAAATAATTTATATACATTTGCACCGAAAATAAATGTAACTAGGTAGGTAGGATAGGTAAATTAACTGTTCCAAACTTAACTTAAGGGGAACATGAAAATATTATTTTTGGTGACCGACGAAGCCGTGGTGGCCGAGTGGTTTGACCTATGGCCTCTCAAGCAGAGGATCGTGGGTTCAAACCCCGACTCGCACCTCTGAGTTTTTCGAAATTCATGTGCGAAATTACATTTGAAATTTACCACGAAATACATACACACATTTGGATTACATTTTAATTTTCCAAGTTGGCCGAAAATAAATCTATTATTATTATTATTTACGGTGAAGGAAAACATTGTGAGGAAAACTGCACAAACCTGCGAGGCAATTCAATGGTGTGTGAAGTTCCCAATCCGCACTATGGCCTAAGCGCTCTCATTCAGATAGGAGGCCTGTGCCCAGCAGTGGAATGTATACAGGCTGGGATGATGATGTGATGATGATGAGATAATCCAAGTCTGGGCCACTGCTGAGCACAAGACTCTCAGATTGAGAGAGTTGTCAAATATAATGCATTGGTGTCACCACCATTACTCCTCCTAAACAGCTCGACCGATTCGGATAGTTTTTGTGTGTATTTCAATAAGTTCCTGGATGGTTCGATATCACGATTGGACCCGGTAGGTGGCGCTGCTATCTGTATGTTATCATATTTACCCCCTGTTTTACCATCCATTGATTAAATTTATCTGTCGGATAAATGTGACGCCGTCTCTGTTTGTTTTGTTCAAATAGACACAGACAGCATCACATATAAAACATAATCAAGAATTTACTTATTAAGGGCAACTAGCCTAGCAATTTGTATCTTTAAAAATAAAGATTAGCTAAGGATAATCATGTAATTAATTGTATAATTGTTATGAATTAAACAGGCCATTGGCTAAACGCCTTGCGGTCGAGGAACATCGGCACTATTCTGGACCCAAATTCTTTGCGGATAGCAATTTCCCTAAGACTTGGGGCCAGAATATGCATTCCTCACATGTCCGTTTGCGGCAAAAAGGTGGAGCAACTGGGACGACATGGACTTTCATGTGTAAGGAGCGCCGGCCGTATGTTCCGTCATGGCACCATCAATGACTTAGTACGTCGGTCGCTTGCCACTGCTGCAGTACCTTCGGCTTTAGAGCCAGCCGGCATGGCAAGGGACGATGGCAAGCGTCCAGACGGGGTCACCCTGGTGCCATGGAAGCTCGGTAGGGCCCTGGTGTGGGACGCGACATGCGTTGATACTTTCGCTCTGTCCCACATCCAGGCAACTAGCTCACAAGCCGGCGCTGCGGCTGATCAGGCTCAAATACTCAAGCGTCGCAAGTACTCCTCCTTATTAAAGGATTACGAGTTTGCGGCGCTTGCTGTTGAGACCTTAGGGCCCTGGTCAGCCGACATGAAGTTTTTTATAAAGGCCCTGTCGTCCCGGTTGGTCGACGCTTCTGGGGACCCAAGAGCTGGCGCGTACTTATCCCAGCGGATCTCACTTGCGATCCAAAGGGGTAATGCGGCCAGCGTCATGGGAACCCTGCCACAGGCAGATCTTTTAGACGGGGTATTCTTTTTATAATTTTCATTGTTACAGTTAGTTAAGTTATCTTAGGTTAGTTCTTTTTTATGTATGTAAACTCATAATTGTACAACTTTAAAAATTACTTGATATAATTTTATTATCTTGTGCTGTAAATTATTCAATAAACCATTATTTACTTATTATTAAACAGATAAAAATTTCAATATGTTTTTTTACATTTATCCGCCAAATAAAATTAATGGGTGGTGAAACAGCCCCTTAATGTGGTGTGGCTTTTCCGGATCCGCTATTTGTCTTTCTTTCTTTCTTTCTGATATTGAAGTCCTCTTGGGGTGACACTCTTTCTCGGCCCGGATAATACCGGGATGGAAATACCGACCCTGTTTTTTGTGTACACGCCCATAGAAACTGACAGGAGCTTCTATGGGCGTGTACACAAAAAACAGGGCCGGTATTTCCATGTCGGTGTTATCCGGGCCGGGAAAGAGTGTCACCCTCCTATTGAATGAATGAAATAATGAATCGTTTATTTACAGAACATACTTGACATGGGCACTCACCGATAGAGGGCCTGACGATGGCGATTGGGAAGCGTCCCTCGTACTGGGCCACCAGGGCCTCTGATAAAGACTTGGTGTAGGCATACGTGTTGGGTTGCGGAGCGATGAGCCTGCGAACACAGTGTTTTTAACCCCCAACGCCAAAAGAGGGGTGTTATTATAAGTTTGACGCCAATGTCTGTATGTTATCGTAGCTCTACGGATGGACCGAGTTCGATGCGGTTCTTTATGTGAAAGAGAGTTTCTCTGCAGTGGTTCTTGGCTATGTTTGATAAAATCGGTTCAGCCGTTTCTGAGACTTTGAAATGACAATGCTAAACAGTTATCATAACTAACTAGCCATTGCCCGCTGTCTCTTCTGTTTGCTTCCGAATTCTACGCAGACAGTCGCGGGCAACAGCTAGTGATAAAACACGCACACACACACACACACACACACAAACTTTCGCATTTACTCACAAACTCACCGCCACAGTACACTATTTCACACCAATACTTGTGGCGTGCTGTACTCTACAGATGTATACTGCTCCACAAAAGTTTATCATCTCGCCGTTACGCCACACTCCAGCAAACCAATTCTAGTGGGACACTGTACGTACTTGGGTTCCAAATTAGTAAGCAGTTCATCGTCCATCCAATCAACGCATTGCAACAGCTTTTGCGGATTGTGCTCGGTTTCGTACACCCGCTCCTCCAAGACTGGCAGCTCGCAGCGGCAGTAAGCTGTGGATACTTGGATGTATACCTGTGGGGAGTTGTACTGGTGTTCAATTTGTGTTTCTTTAAAACAGTCGTAAAAACTTCAGGTATTCAAAAACTTCATTGTTTTTATAATAAAATTCCAAAGAATATTATAAATGAAACAGATACAAAATTCAGATCTATTGTCAAGAAGACATTAATATATAAGGCGTATTATAAAGTTAATGATTATATCATGGACAGGGATATTTGGAAATAATTCCGATCCGCATTAGCGATCCCTTCAAATAGCGAACCTACTGTGTTAAAAATAAAGTTGTGTTAAATACTTGTGATGTATAGATATCATTTAATAATATTGTAAATCTGTTTAAAAAAAATATACCTCGTTGAGTTTCTTGCCGGATTCTTCTCAACAGACGTTTTTCCGAACCGGTGGTAGTTTTTTTTTGACATTCATAAGTGCTTGTTATAGCCTATAAAATTGAATAAAACTATTTTGACTTTGACTTTGAATTCTACTGACTGAGGTACTTAAATTACGCGAGCCCTTTTAGGAAGAAACTCATTTACAAAATGAAAATCCGGTCGGTACTTCACGTAAGTATTGTAAAGTTTTTAGCGTACCTACTTACCTCAATGTTGCGCATGCCTTCGACTAATTCCAGCACTCGCAGTGTCCCCCGAGTGTTCAAGTTAGCAGCGTCTCTCAGTTTCATATCGAATCTGAAACGCAAAATTAATAACTTGTTGTTTTTTTAAAAAATATGGCGCTGTCCATTGGAGGACAATTTTGCCGCCAGTGTCTAGTTAGGTTAGGTAAAAAAAATCTAGAAAACGAAATATGAGACGTAATGGTGTATGAACGATGACAGCAACTTATAATAGTAAGATAATCATTTTTAGCAAGCGCGTCGGCCATTATTTATTATTTATTTTGACAATTGTCTTCCCGCTCCCGCGCTATTGTAATATCGTCGGCCTAAATCGCAAACCTCGTAACTCAATTTGATCAAATTTTACAGGAGGCACAAAAAACTTCACTACCAAAAATTTTGCATGAAGACTTTCTAAGTTTTTTTTACATAATGTTAAGTTAAATTTAGCCGTCAGATTGTTAAGACCTATTTTTTTTTTAAATCACCTGAACCTGGAAATTTTGGAGTTAAGAGTTTTTCTTGAAAATTTTATAAAGCAAATCGGGAGTTAAGAGTTTTTCTATAAAAAATAGAGGTAATCTTTTGATCTGAACAAGGTAATTATTTACATGATTAAGTACATGAGTTTGGCTCAGGTGAAGATAATGAAGCATGATTATTTTTGGCTGAATTAATTTGATGCAAACTAGCGGGCGACACACAATGTTCATGCTGTAAGGCTGTTGACATTTTTCTTGTTCAGGAAAGCAGAGAACTGCTGGTTTATGACGTGATGAGTGGATTTCGTGGCTTGAAAATCGATTTTTTTGTTGAGGCAAGCTCTTGAAACTTGCTGGTGACACACAAATTTCATGCTGCTTAGTTGGTGAGGTAATAGGGAATTTGAGGACCTGGTATCCCAATGCCAATGTTATAGGACAGATCAAGGCGTCCAGACTCCGGTGGGTCAAGCACGTAGAAAGGTTGGGAGAGGGTCGAGCCGTGAAGAGAGCGCACTTGGGATGACCGAGAGGCCGGTTGGCTTCCCAGGTACCGCTGGAGGGACGAGGTCCTGAAAGACCTTTTGGACCTCAGGGTCGAAGACTTGCAAGAGCTGACTCAACACCGCAAACCGTGGCGTAATCTGGTGTTGGAGGCCAAGACCCACTTTGGGTCACTGCGCCCTGGTAGTAGTAGTAGTAGTTAGTGAGATACAAGGTGGTGTAGGGTTCTGCGCTCTAAAACAAATCTCTTGTTAAGATGAAAAGTGCTCTTCCTGAACTAAAATTAAAGATCCATCGTATTGATTTACATCGAAATTGTAACATGCGTACGTTTTTACCTATTTTTTGAAAAAATATTTTCTTCAGTCTTGCTTTCCTTTGTTGATTCATTTTAGTATCCGCCTACAGAACAAAACAATGTTATAAGTAAAAAAACATTAATAAAGCAGCTGGGACGAGTTCGACTAGATCCCACTATAATATAATAAATGCGAAAGTTTGTAAGTCTATTTGTTTGTTTGTTACTTCGCTTCATGACGTCTAAACCGCTGAACCGATTTAGATGAAATTCGGTATACAGACGGAGTCGCGGCCAGTCGCGGGTAACAGGCTAGTAGGTAGGTATAACATAAATTAAAATAGTGACACAAACAAAACAAATGCCTATTCGAACAATCACAACTACGTACTAGATTAAATAATTTGCGTAGAAAACCACGTAACTAATCTTCACGCGTAAAGATACACGCGAAGCAAACCTCGTATGTCCACGGCACGCAAACAAACTACATTTTCAATAGTCTAATGTGTTTAAATATGATAAATATCTATCAAGAATACACAATCAGTTAATATTGCAGAACCTTATTACACACCTGTTAGTGTGCACCCGTTTCCTTCTTAAATCTTTACGCAAAACTGACGTGCAGTCACACCGCCATCGCAAACTGTAGGTACTGAAGGGAGTGGCGGGGGGCGGGGGGAGATACGTGGTATATCTTTTACAAAAATGGCGGTCGGGAGTTGCGAGGTTTTCTATTTTGCTTTTTAAACTTAAACGGTTTATTCTTGGTATTTAGGAGTTTTGCCGTTAGATGCGTTCAGAATAGTACTATCTAAAAGTGTCAAAACATAATTTTCAAAAAAAATGGAGTTACGAGGTATGCGATTTAGGCCGACGATATTATTTTTCGTCGGCCTAATTCGTTAACCTTCTAAGTCCATTTTGACTGAGTTTACAGGACATTGAAAAAAGTGCATAGACTCTTCAATCGTTAACTAATCAAAATTTTGAAAATCCATTGGTAGCAATGACTAAACTTGATATTTTAAAGATATAATTAACAGCATATCTTATACCAATCACAGGAAATTAATAAAAATGTCTATTTAGCAGGTTTTCGTGTTGAAAGTTAAATTGAATATAGACTTAGCAGTTATTAGACTTAAATTGAGTATGCTGGAGAAAATATCCATAATATTTTGCTTATTACTATTTTACCATAAAACCAATTCAGCCTGTAATAAAAATTGTATTTAGTGTTAATCAATCACTAATAATTATGAGATGTAATTACACCTAAGATAAGACTCTTTTTACTAAACAATCAGCAATAGGTAATTAACAAGCAAATAATGATTAAAATATATGTTCCGCACATTAAATTATATATAGAACTATGAAAAATAACACAATAAATTTACTCCGTTGATATTTTTTTCAAATAAACCGAATTTTCAGTAAAACATCGCATGACGCAGCAAACACGTGGTGTCGCGAATAACTGTCAGTGCCAAACTAAGACCCAAACTGGACTTAGCAGATTTTCTGTGTGGAAGTCAGAAAGCAGTTTTTCGGGCATAAGATTTGACACTTACTTTATGCTGATATAGCCGTTATTCCTTTACCAAACGGTAGAGAATGGTGTGCACTTTTTGACAAGTATGAAAAGTCATTTTCACCCAAAAGTGGACTTAGCAGGTTAACGAATTAGGCCGACGTTTTGTTAAGTAGGCTATGCTGCAAAACAGTACTGGTTTGATCAAAATGGATATAGGAGTTAAGTGCTGCTCTCTATTATCGAGTAGGAAACCTACGGTAGCTCTTAGTTTCTAATTTGTTTATAGATGGCGCGCAACTTAAAAACATAAATCTTACCGGACACAGGCTGCACAATGAAAAATAATCTGGCACTCCCTCCTTAGCTCTTCTCGATCCTCTTCTGATATACCCAAATTTTCAACTAGAATGTCTCCGGACACAAGACGAAGTTTCTCAAAACATTTCGGATCGTTCTCGTGTAGGTTACTAAATACCTGTGGAAGAAATTAGCGCCATCTAGTGATCATGCTTAAAACTATTTATACAGGAAACTGGTAAGGGTGTAGCAAGCAGAAGAATACCTATGTAATATTTCTGCTACTCACTCCTAGAGGGCGTTTCACATAATTTACCTGAGATTTGAGAAAATCTGCAAGTCTTTCAGTGATGCTAAGTCCTTTCTTCGATCTCATCAGCAGGTATATTCTCTTGATACCTGGGCAGCACCGCAGCAGCTTCTCAACGAGGACTTTGCCCATGAACCCGGTAGCGCCGGTTATGAAAATTGTTTTATTCGCGTAGTACTCCGCTACGCCTACAGATGGCTCCATGACTGATTAAGTTCTGAAAAAAATATTAAATTAAGTAGGTACTTCATTGTCCGCTACTTTATCTACAAAGAATTCTTATCGCTATCCCGCGGGAACTGTGTAACTTCACGGGATTATAACTATCCTATATATCCTTTCCAGGGTCAGACCAAATTTCATCTAATTCGGTTAAGCGGTTTTTAAGCGTGAATCTGTCTGCCAGATAGACAGACTGCGTGTGTGTGACAGACAGACTGGCAGAGTTACTTTCGCATTCATAATATTTGTAAGGATAAATTTTAATGAAAATGTGCTCTTTAAAGTTTAATATTTCGCAAACAGATCACGGAATAGAAAAATCTTCTTAGCAACCCCCCAGTGGTTTTAAAAGACCTATCCTACGATTCCCCACACTATAGGGTTAGTCGGAAAAAAGTCACCCCTACTTTACGTATATGGCGGTACACTAAAAAAATTTTTTTTAGTTCTTTTTAATTTTACCACTGTCGGCGTGACTGATATATGTATAAGTATACTAGCTTTTGCCCGCGGCTTCGCCCGCGTTGAATTCGGATATCGCGCGCTGTTCCCTCGGGAACTGTGCATTTTCTCGGGATAAAAAGTAGCCTATGTCACTCTCTGGCCCATAAACTATCTCAGTGCCAAAAATAACGTCGATCCGTCGCTCCGTCTCGACGTGAAAGAGGGACAAACATACATACAAACACACACACTTTCGCATTTATAATATTAGTATGGATTCATGCCAAATTACAGATTTCTAGTACTAACGGTCTCTGAGTTTAGCCGCGGACGGACAGACATGGCAAAACTATAAGGGTTCCTAGTTGACTAAGGGACCCTAAAAAAGCAAGCGATTTTGGCTCACCGCGTGTTCCTTTCACGTAGCGATTAACATTCAGTGAATGCCAAAGCAATTAATTCAGCTGTGAACGACATTGCACCGCTTATAAGGCATCTTCGTTGGCGAGAAAGTGGTAATCAAATGACGTCATCAACAATTAATAAGTTTTAAATTAGTTTGGAGTGGTCAGAGGATTTTTTTGTGAATGATAACTCATCTGTTGATAGCCGTCAGGCCGTCTAGCCGTTTAGGCTAGATAGCGGATCCCAGACTCGTACCTACATACTATGAATACTTATGCCCGAAAAACATAATTACTCGTACCCGGGCAAACATTCGAGCGTTTTGACCGCGCGGTCAAACGTCATTACCATCCCACGTTTATATATAACACACCGGAAAGACAAGGCACAAGAATTTTAATCACGCCAAATTCAGAAAGAAAGAAAGAAAGAAAGAAAGAAAAACATTTATTCGTGACATTTTTACAAATAAAAGAAAAAGAAAAAAGGAAATAAATTTTGTCACGAAATGGTCCCAACTCAGCATGATGTCAACCTTGCGGCCGACGCTGGTCTTCCGTTGGAACCATTTAGGAGTTAAAAGAACACAACAGCAGTGAACTCGACAACTAAAACAAGTTTTTACAATACACAAACTAGTAATTTACAACATAAAAATATACCTTAACTACACAAAATATAAATAAAGGAAAAAAGAGAATAATATGCACGTCTGTATAGGCCTATTGCCTTTGCCAATAATACAATTATTGACGTGGCATTAAAAAAAGAAAAAAGAAAAAAAGTACTCTGTATCTCTTCAGCATCGGTATTGTCCTCAATTTTCATAAAAAAACAACCCTGGGCATTACCTCTTTTAATAACACCTGCGAAGACACCAATGACAAAAAAAAACGCTGCAAAAACGCTGAATTTTCGCCTACCCACCTTCGAGAAGTCGGTTGTTAAGAAAAGAAGTGTTGAGAACTTAGTTAACTTAAACTTCAACAGTCGGGACCCATTATTACCTACTGAGAATTATTGCGCCGGTCATTTTTTTTTAAATGCCTATAAGTATAGTTTGGGCAACGACACGCGCTATACGTTAATGTTGGCCTTAACTTAAACTTCCACCCGTTAGGTGCAGTGCATACTGGAAAATTTTGAGCTGGGGGACTGCTAAAAAAATCGAAGTTTGTATCGTACCTTCCCTCTCACTCTCGTGTTAAATAATATTAGCGTTAGCGAGACGGCAAGATACGAAATTCGAATTCTGCACTTCGTACCTACAGGGTCAGTTCCCAATTTTATTTTTAACCCCGACGCAAAAAGAGGGGTGTTATAAGTTTGACCGCTATGTGTGTCTGTGTGTCTGTATGTCTCTGTGTCTGTGTGTCTGTATGTCTGTAAGTCTGTGTGTCTGTGTGTCTGTCTGTGGCACCGTAGCTCTTAAACGGGTCAACCGATTTGAATGCGGGTTTTTTTATTTGAAAGCAGGTTTTCCAGCGATGGATCTTAGACATGTTTTATCAAAATCGGTTCAGCCGTTTCAAGATTATCAGCTCTTTTGTTCGCTGCGGTAGGAATCCTTGACGCATAATGGTATATACTTTACTTTCAAACATATGTGGGACCTAAAATTTGAAACAGCCATGTATGCTATATAACTTTGCAAGATTATGGAATTCTCGTTCTGATGCTGCAGCCAAGATATCCAGAACACTAGTAGATACACTCTTGATAAAACCATAGCAGGTATATCGTGTTTGGATTCGTTTCGATCAGTATTTGATTCTACATACAATGCAATGGTGGCAACTCGACGAGCTGATGCTGCAGCCAGGATATCCAGCACACCAGTATACTCTTGAAAAAATAATAGCAGATATGTCGTGTTTGATTCATTTTGATCAGTATTTGGCAACACGATGAAAGTTAATACTTTAAAAATAAAACATATAATATAACATAATAAAAGTCGCGGGCAACAGCTAGGTAGTGAATAATTATTTTTTACTTTTTAGTTGTCTTTTTTGGCAGCGTTTTTTTTCGGGTGCTTTTTTTTATTTTTGCTGGCGTTATTTTGTGTCGGAGGTTTTTCTTTTTTTTTTAATTAATTTATTTTACTTCAACACTATTTACATATATTACACTTGTACACAAAAGGTCCTTAGCTCCTACTCATACCGTAATTATATCTTTACAAGTACTTACACGTATTTACACCTACATCTGAAGTCTAAAAAAGTTCTAATTAGCTTACTATTTACAGAAAAAAGAAGAATTGATATACACACAAAGGTACATGTACCTATTTATATTACACAGTTTATAAGTATACACCTTCACAAGCTAGCTATTTAATTTACACTATTCCACGGTGATTCCACGAATCTCATATGAACTTCGAAATTCAATTTTCATATTAACCGCCGGGCGCCGGCGCAATAACGTAAGTAAACAAACTAACAAAAAACATTAAATTAAAAAAATCAAAAACCCGACTGCCTTAAAAACTAAAAGGAAGAAAATAAGTTTAGTGGTCTAGAACTGTTAAGTAGCTAATTTAAAGTTCATCAGTCGGGACCCATTTAAATCGTGACGCTCAAAAATTCTTAGTAATGGGTCCCGACTGTTGAACTTTAAATTAGCTACTTAACAGTTCTAGTCTAGACCACTAATAGTAGATTGATAACCAAGGGTGGAAAGTGACCCATTTCACCTGAGATATTTCTGGCGCTCGAACGAAGTGAGAGCGCCAATAGTTCGAGGGGAAATGGGTAATTTCACCCGAGTTAGACACTCTACTCTATTTCGACTGTGAGGAAAGTAAAATAGTACAAATAAAAATTAGAATATCATTAAATTGAATTTCAGTATTCAGTAAATTGAATTTACTTACACCCAACCTCCAACGGTACCTTTTCGACCTGGCCACTTGCCTCGGCCGAGTATAAAAAAAAACGAGTTGGTCACGACCAAGGAGTTTATATACCTACAAAACTGGAGGTTGAACGCCGAACGAAGAAGTTTGACCTTTATTACTTATTTATATATTCCATCTCTTTCTTTCACATTTCACGAATGACATCCATCTCTTTCTTAACCTAACTAAAGAAAGAGATGAAATATGTTCGTGACATAATAAAGATCAAATTTCGTGTTTCAAACGGATGTACGGCGTTCAACCTCCAGTGTTGTATATAAGCTCCTTGGTCACGACGTGCATCTAGATGGTCATGCCGTCATGCCGAAGTGTGAAAAAAAAGTGTCATTGACGTAACTAATCGAAAAATTAAAAAAAAAATACTTTCCACCCTAGAGATGAAAACGCAAGTTTCCACCCGGCTATCTAATCTACCCATGAAAATTAAACTTTCCGAACAGGAGAGATGGAAAACTTATTTTCTTCCTTTTAGTTTTTAAAGCAGTCGGGTTTTTTGATTTTTATAATTTACTTAATGTTTTTTATTTTATACTTTTTTGATATTTCTGTGAAAATAGTCGATTAAAAGTATTATAACCTGTATATATTTAGAATGGGCTAATTATTAGCTTTCATTTGATTCCCATATTGTTACAATACAAAATATATTTTTTTATTCCTTCGCCATATTTTTTTCGCAGACCCCATATTGAAATATTATGTAGCCTATGTCACTCCGACAGTTATAACGAATCCAATGATACCTCACATGTCACAATCCGTCCAGACGTTTAGGCTGCAGAGAGGACCAAAAAAATGGACATACATACATACATACATACTTACATACATACAAACACTCAAAAAACTTAACCCTACTTCGGGCAGTCGGGTAAAAATAATCAAGTATATTGAATAGTTTTGAATTTCGGACACCGTGACGCATTAAATGTAAAGAAAATTCCACCATATTTCTGTTCACGTAAAGTTTAAAATCCACTGCACAATATTTTAAAAATCTTAAGTAAATTTGCATCGACGCTCGCCGTTGCCGTCCCGTTTTGCTCGAACGAACAATGAGGGCTATCGTGTATGAATTCGCCACTAGAGGCGCTAGTGTAGCGTGAGGTCTCCGAAATGTCAAATCTCATAGTTTTAGGGTGAGCTACGCGGGTTTATTTATAATTAGAATAATTTTGTGAATATTTTGCAATATATGAAATTCATTATGGCAAATATGCGTTCCGGGGCAATGAATGTCTGTTTTGAGACAGTTTTGTCTTTCGGAAACCTTTGTCCTCCCTTTTTTCCGAACAAAACGGGGACTATGCAACACTGTGGCATGCTCGATATTTTTATGGTATGGTTTTAAGGTGTATTAAATATGATTTTAATCTAAAATTTGTTTTTACGCCCGTAATAACAGACTTTGAAAGCCATACTTAAAAACCTCACGCAACAGTGCGCCATCTAGTGAGACAAAAAACGATAGCCCTCATTCTGAGAACTCCCGCACGTAACCGATGTGAGCTAGCATCGCAGCGAAACTCGAACTTCGCGTGTTGCCGTCCCGCTGACGCTTAGGTTATTTAACACGCGAGTGAAAGGGATGGTGCGATACGAACTTCGTTTTTCGAGTTACGTGGTAGCCCCGCCCGCAGCGAGCAGTCTACTCATTTCATTACATTCATTACAACTCCCATCGCTTTCCGTTCCGTCACTCCGTTGCGCTGAGGCTGAGGTAGATATGGCTCAGGCTATGGACAGGAGAGGTGTCTGTCGCACGCGAGCGAAATAATAGAATACCTATCGCACAGCACAGTGATGTTTGTATCTTCCGAGTGATGTGTAATACGTCATTACACGGTTGTGTGATATTACATTTGTGATATTAATCGCATTACATTTACATACACATGTCACGTAACCTCACTGGTATTCATGAAGTTACGTCTCAAAAATTGCTCACGTATCGTATGAGTAAGAATTTTGATTTGTGGAAATTGAAACAGGTTGGAATAATGTAACCAAATTACAGAGGCACAACAATAGCGTGTTTTAAACAAGCCAGCGCCATCTATGAGCATAATAACGAACATACTTAAAGGAGAAAAACATCCTATTGGTTTTTCTTACAATGTATCATCAGTCAAACTATTTATTTGTTTGACATTTGGAGACCTTATACATCTCCATCTCTTTATTTTCAACCGACTTCAAAAAAGGAGGAGGTTTTCAATTCGGGTGTATGTTTTTTTTTTGTATGCTGTTTGTTACGCGATAGCTCCGCCAATTGTGAGGCGAGTAGTGTGCGTGTTGCGGCAGCCGCCGAGTCGCGTGCTCCTGAGAAGAAGGGCTACGAAATAGCCCGAAACATGTCGAGCTCAACTCGGTTCAAGACGTGAGTTGTCCGTTACAATATCATTTAATACGAGTGAGTCTCGCGGTAGTTTCATGTTCAAAAGAATTTTGAAATTCGGCCCACAACTGGCGGAGCTATCGCGTTACAAACATACAAAAAAAAACATACACCCGAATTGAGAACCTCCTCCTTTTTTGAAGTCGGTTGAAAATAAAGAGATGGAGATGTATAAGGTCTCCAAATGTCAAACAAATAAATAATTAGGCTGATGGTACATTAAGAAAAACAAATAGGATGTTTTTCTCCTTTAAGTATGTTCGTTATTGTGCTCATAGATGGCGCTGGCTTGTTTAAAACACGCTATTGTTGTGCCTCTGTAATTTGGTTAAATTATTCCAACCTGATTCCATAGAGTGATCATTTATTGTAAGCCTCAGGCTTAGTAATTTTTGAAACGTAGCTTCATGAATACCAGTGAGGTTACGTGACATGTGTATGTAATGCGATTAATACTTAATAATTAAGTAACACTGCTCTGTTAACTAATTATTCGACCGTTTATCTGAGGATTGAAAAATCGTCCCTAAGAATAAATAGCAGCCTAAGGTATAAAATATACCTAAACTTGGAAGATTCCGTATAAAATACGAAATACTTCGAAAAATATTAATACTTAATTTTTTCGTAATGGCTACGGAACCCTATTTTGGGCGTGTCCGACCGACTGTAGTAGTTAAGATTCAGCGTTAGCGCCACCTAGCCCACCGCCTCGGAACCAGCCAGCTGAGCATCCATGACTGGCGCAGCAACAAGCAGACCAGCGCACAAGACACCGCCGCACACGCCTAAGGGCGACACGGTCGCGCGCACCCGAGACCAAAAGAGAAAGCGCGAAGGTACAGAGCGCGCGCGGGAAAGAGAAAGAAAGTGACGCCACCCGAAAGAGACAAGGCAATACCGAAGGAGTGAGATAGTGACGGACGCGCGAGAAGGACTCGGCCATTTTCCCGGGGGCGAGGACAACGGAACGGACGGTTGGCTGCCCCTCGACAGAGAGCTGGATCTTCACGAGGCGTGAGAAAAGGCGCGCGAGCAGCTCAAAGAGTCGCACCTCCGAGACCCGGACAACCTGGGGGTGAGAAGCCCGTCCCGAACAGCCCGGCCTCGCAAGGGCTCCTGGTTAACTTGGCCGCCAGCGTGGTGACTGTCCTCCCACGCCTGCATGTCTGCTCGACCTTTACTCCGTGACCTGTCGCCTGCCTGCTCCGCTCTTCTTCATTTATCGCCTGCCGGACTCTGTCCCCGCTCTGCCCTCGGCTGTTACCTATTGTCCGCGTTCGCTTACGGTGCCATCGGATTCGTGTGTGTGTGTGCATTTGTGGCTAAAGAATATACGCGTATGTAAGTCAATTTATTGCTTGTTTGATTCCAAAGCGTCATACCAGTCCTTAGGCACCCAAAGAACCACCCCATCAGAGATCCAAGTAGGGAGTAGCCAGTACCCTTACACGACACGCTCTTGGCCGGTTTTAAGTAAAGTTAACTTCCCATTTCATGAATTTGCTAAAGGACATCCGCCATATCGTTCAAAGCTCACCGTTTAACGGCAAATCATGAAATTCCTAGCCATATCATGAAACGCTGCCATATCGGTTCTGGCACTTCGCCGGCCGCTGCCGCGGCACGCTTGCTTCGCTCGCTCGGCTCGTGCGCCTATCTCAGTTATAATCCTCTGCTACTTTTTAACCGACTTCAAAAAAAGGAGGAGGTTATCAATTCGGTTGTATTTTTTTTTTTTTTTTTTTTTAATGTTTGTTACCTCAGAACTCCGTCATTTATGAACCGATTTGAAAAAAATTTTTTGAGTTCGTCTAGGAATGCTTTCAATTAGGTCCCATAAGCAGCAAATTAGGATCTGATGATCGGATCTTAAGGAAATCGAGGGAACTCTTCAAATATTGTAGGGACACCTATGGTAATTTGGATATATTTAGCAGTAACTCGTGCATTTGCTCTTGCATTTGACCAACGGAACTACTACTATCAATAACAAGTATTTCACGGGTTAAATTTAAATTATCATGATTAATATACTTACCTAGATAAGCGACTAAGAAGAAGCTTTAAGTTAATGATTCTTTCGAACTGATCTGATGCTGAAGCCAGAAGGTAGGCGACGGAACTCTGTTATAAAACAACGTAACTAAGTCGTGTTTGGGCTTAATGGAATAGTTGTGAGATGTTCTTTGGCTACGAATCACTAAAAAGTGAGAAATAAAGAAAATTTTTAACAAAAAAGTAAAACCGACTCCAAAAATATAAAAAAATAATAAAAAATGGAACCGACTACAAAACCCTTGAAAATATTTTTCTAGGTAAGTAGGTACGTACTAGCTCGAAGTCGGTGACTCAGCACGACCCAGCAAGAGGGATTGAAACTCATAGTATGTAGGTGAGGTAGACGACTATTGTGAATTGTCCCACTCCTGCTGGCTCGTGCTGAGTCACCGACTTCGAGCTAGTACGTACCTACTTACCTAGAAAAATATTTTCAAGGGTTTTGTAGTCGGTTCCATTTTTTATTATTTTTTTATTTTTTTGGAGTCGGTTTTACTTTTTTGTTAAAAAATTTCTTTAGTAGCAGTTCCTTTTGTGCAGGGGCCGCAGCTCTAACCTAACCTAACCCCCTTTTTCTGGTAGCAGTTCCTTTTGCGCACAAGCCGCACAAAGTCACAATTCACACTGACCACTCCTCGCTTCGCTCGTCGTACTGAAATTTTTATTTATTTCGTCAAATCACGACGTGCGCGGTATAGATCTAGGAATATCGACAAATGCGTTGCTCTAATCGATCTGCCGTGTTGTTTCTCAGGCACATCGTGATGTGCCTGGCCAACTTTTAGGCATATCATGAAATGGCGGCATTTTACGATATGCCTAGGAATTTCGTGATCTGGCGGATTTTACGATCGGCCGCCGACATATGCATATACATATGTACGTACATACATATTGTCCTTCACCGTTAAATTCGTGGCAAATTTTAAATGTAATTTCGCATATGCATTTTGAAAAACTCAAGGTGCGAGCCGGGGCTTGAACCCACGATCCTCTACTACTGTGTAGATAGGTACCTAAATATTTATGTTCAAAGGTAGCTTAAATTGTAAAATGATCAACTGAATGAAAAAAACCCCGACACAAAACAACGCCAGCAAAAATAAAAAAACGCCTGATTAAAAAACGCCGCTAAAAAAGATTACTAAAAAGTAAAAAACAATTATGCACTACCTAGCTGTTGCCCGCGACTTCATCTGCGAAGAATTCGTTTAGCCCTATCCCGCGGGGACTATGCTGATTTCCCGCAAAATTAGCCTAAGTTAATTTCGTATAAGTACCTAATAATATTTTTTTTATCTATGCGTCGTCGGTGTCGGGGGACCACTAATCGTTTTTTTTAAATTAC
Source organism: Choristoneura fumiferana (assembly GCF_025370935.1). Classification (NCBI taxonomy): domain Eukaryota; kingdom Metazoa; phylum Arthropoda; class Insecta; order Lepidoptera; family Tortricidae; genus Choristoneura; species Choristoneura fumiferana. Next base: position 1,893,186 of record NC_133499.1, on the reverse strand, counting down.
TTACATAATTTGGGCAACGCCACGCGCGGTAACGCTGGCCTTCAGACGCAACGCGTTGCGTCACACAGCGCATGCAATAGATCATGATTTGCGCTTTTATAGCAAGTACCTAGGTACGTTTGTTCGTGAGACGGGGATCGAAGCAACAAGCACACACATACAGTCAGCCGATGTATATTAACATACTATACTTAAGGCTTCACACGCGTAAATCATTGGTAGATATTTCCTTGACTTGTCTAAATTTTTTTTGCCTAATTTCAGTATGTCTAACAACTTTTACTATAGTGAATTGTTTATCTAAGGTCATTTGTATAATTTCATTATTCATAATTATTATTTAATCGAATTTAAATTTTTCCTAAATGATCATTTTCATAACTCTTGTTTTGTCGAATATTATTTTATTTAAAACCTTTGTCGATTCTTATTTTAACTAATCATTACTTAGCCGAATAACGAAATAAAGCGCGTTATTTGCTTCCGTACTGTATAATTTCGTCAGGGCAAAAAGCTTATACTTATGTCCTTTTTCGAATTTACAAATTATGTTAATTAATAAACTAATGTTAATACATAATCTGTAAATACATAAATAAGTATCAGTTTTTAATCATAATTATAAGATTTTTACTATCCGGTAAGTATCCGCCCGGATAGTACGCAGCTATCCGGTATTCGACCGAATAGTAAAATTGTGGCCGGATAGGCCGGATCCCGATTACTGGTCGGATATACGTAGCGAGCGTGCCACGGTAGCGGCCGGCGAAAAGCCATAACCGAATTTATGTTAGACGTATAATGTTAGACGAAAAATAATTATTTCAGTCAAGCAGTATACGAAATAAGTTAAAACAAAATAAAAACTAGGTCAATAAAAAATTAGGCGAAGCAAAGTTATGAAAGTTGTAGGTATACAAAATGGCTTTCACTAAAATGGAAATTAGGTAAAATGAGACATTAGGTTGAGTAATATTAGTTTATCTAAAATTAGGTAAACCGAAAATAGGCAAAAAGTTGTTAGGCAAAAGAAGGTACGTACAACCGTAAATCATTATTAGATCCAGCAAGTCTATTAAAATTCCGGGATTGTATCAAATTCCCGCGGTAGTTTCAATTAATTATACCAGTTTGTACCTACCTTGTTTGGTCTAATATCTTTTTGCCTATTTTCGGTTTGCATTTTATTTTTTGTGGACGCTATTTTGAAATATTATATACTTATCTTATATGTTGCAAGTCAACCAGAAAGAATCAAAGATATAGAAAACCTTATAATTAAGATGCACAAATGATGGCCTAGTAGTTTAACCTATCGCCTCTCAAGCAGAGGATCGTGGGTTCGAACGCCGGCTCGCACGTGTGAGTTTTTCGAAATTCATGTGCGGAATTACATTTGAAATTTACCACAAGCTTTACGGTGAAGAAAAACATCGTGAGGAAACCTGCACAACCTGCGAAGCAATTCAATGGTGTGTGTGAAATTCCCAATCTGCACTGGGCCCGCGTGGGAACTACGGCCCAAGCCCTCTCGATCTGAGAGAAGGCCTGTACCCAGCAGTGGGACGTATGTAGTCTGGGATGGATGGAATGATATTGAATTTCAAGTGTGGTTACAGATGTTCGCCATTGCTGACACATATTTTTTTCTAAAAGTAATTCTTATTTTAGCTATTTATTTTTTAGCTATATATATCACCGACATCCATGATATTAATTCTTCTGTACATAATGTTATTTTAATATATTTGTATGTCTAGTTGTATTACTTCGCCGACTATACAATAATGGGGTCTTATTGAGCACCATTACAATAACATCGCAAGGGCCGATCATGTTGTAACCGTGCGTATATCGAAAGTACCGTAAAGGTCAGAAGCGGGCACAATCTGTAAACACAAGGTTACGGCTGCCACTTTTACAAGTTTAGTTCCACCTGTTCCGTTGTCTGTCTGTCTGTCATCAAATCTTGCAAGTTAAATTTGACCAACTTCCAGTAGTCAGATTGACTTGAAATTTGGAATACTTATGTAAATCGCGTGACAATATTATTATATTAAGTACCTAGTGATATCCTGGTAGTCCAGCCAGGATAGTTTTCGCAGGACGGAACTCTTCAACGGTTAATAGCATCGACTTGAAATTTGGCGTGCAAATGTAGTTTGGGTGACAATGCAAGTACGGTCAACAAATAGTGCAGTCAGCAAAAAAAACTTGTGCCTATTAAAAATGGTTTTTTATGGTTAGGTTATTTATAATAAAATTCCAAAAAATATTACCAATGAAACGGATACAAAATTCAGATCTATTGTCAAGAAGTCATGGACAGGGATTTTTGGAAATAATTCCGATCCGCATTAGCGATCCCTTCAAATAGCGAACCTACTGTGTTAAAAATAAAGTTGTGTTAAGTACTTGTGATGTATAAATATCATTTAATAATATTGTAAACCTGTTTAAAAAAAATATACCTCGTTGAGTTTCTTGCCGGATTCTTCTCAATTAGGTTTTTCTGCACCGGTGGTAGAGCTTTTTTTGACATTCACAAGTGCTTGTATAGCCTAAACTGAATAAAGATATTTTGACTTTGACTGGGATCGCATTCCTTCGGATTGGAGAGAAAGAGATAGACAAAAGCCCTGGAGCAGTTGCAACTATACAATGTGTCGAAAGATAAGATTTAGAGATCCGGGATCTGGATTGGACTGGACATGATCAAGGTGTGCTAACTACTTGGATTCGGACAGTGAATGAAACTATTTTGGAGAACTAACTAAAGTCCACTACTGTGGTCAATAAAACCAAAACAATACGCCTCAATACGGCACGCGGTCACTGAAATCATAGTAATGTCAATGCCTATCACATCAATTCATAGGAACTTAGGAAAGCCTAGGTAGTTAATAATAAAGAAACGCATAACAGTTCCTGAGGCAATCGACTCGGGCCAGACTTCAAAAAAGGAGGAGGTTCTATGTTCCAATGTTTGTATTTTTATTTTTTTTACAAACTGAAAATTGACAATCGTTTTTCCCGCGTTCAGTGGCCCATTTCAGGATGCTACAAACAATTCACAAGCTGTAGACTCTTTTCAATGCATATTTTTTTTATTTATTTTGCACGCATGGTAACACAGCGTTGCGTAAGTCGTCTGCAAGCTTTAATAAACTTTGCATGTCAATGACCAATATAAGAATGTAAGCAGCTTATAGATACATCCCCACCTCTATCATTGACACCATCTATTAATCAGGCGTTACTTTGCGGAGGTCAATGGCAATGCACTATAAACAACTAGGGTTTACCCGCGGCTTTGCACGCGAAAATCATAACTTTGACACACAAAACAAATTGTAAACATGCGGTACAGTAATGAGAATAATTAAGGCAAGAGATCATTTACAATTCAAACTATGTGTACACATCATAAAAAGAGTGATGCAAATAAAAGTATCAATATTTATATAAATACAAAAATTGTATAAGTGCATTTAATTAAAGAAACAATAGTTATTTGTGCAACAAGAGAGCAAAGTTGTTTTTTGTTGCGAGTGTTGATTTTGAATCCCGAGTAAGCGAAGGATTTTATAATTGAATCACGAGCGTGAGCGAGTGATTCTAGGTTAGAATCCTAAGAGCAGCAAGGGATTCAAATACACGACATGCAAAAAAACGTTGGTCTCGTGTGACACCTACAATTTTTCACCTCAGCAGCTAGAACATCATTTAAATGTAACTTAATAATAAAAACACATATAACTACCTGTTTACAAAACAAACACATTTTTTTTAATATAATCCGTTTATTAAGAAACAAATATAATAATCACATTTCAAACCATAAAAAAGTGTCCAGTAGATACAATACAAATCTCATACTTCTTGTGCTAGATATGAATAAAAACAAAACTTATAAAAATAAAATAAACTTCATTCAGATTCTGGAAGGATTAAATTAAAATGCTTTATTATTTTGAATTAGTATCTCTTAGTAGCCTGTGTAGGTAATGTCAGACTTATTTTTTAATACTGCAAACAGCCTCATCTTGGGGTCATTAAAAAGGTTGAACAATAAACGTATAATTTATTATAAATGTTATTAGACCTTTAAATATGAATTTTATTAAGATTTCTATTACATAAACACAAATAGATTTGTTAAAAATTCATTCAATTTAACAAATATTTATTCCAACTGTAGAGGCAGTATACGGAATTATTTTATAAAAAAAAACAAGACAAGCGGCTTTCGTGCAACGAGTTTGCATACTTTATTAAAAAATCGGGAAAATTTACATTTTGGAAATACTTCGTTGTCATGTAATTTATTAGGTATCTATCGATATATTTTTAATATCAAAAAAAATATTTAAGATTGTAATCAACACATTTGATCCTATCTCTCGATCTTCTCGTGTTGAAGTGAAATGACAGATCAAAGTAAAGTTCAAATATTTGGAATTCAGTAAGTAGACCCAACACTGTTACTCAGCATTTAAAAAAATAATTAAAAAGTAACTTTGTCTCACGGAGTGAGCAAAATGCGATTTTGCTCACTGATTTCTCATAGCAAAACCTGCCTGTTTGAGGTGCTGAGGTGAAAAATTTATTATATTATACTTAGTACATTAGCTGCATTATTCCAGAAGCGTAGGTATGTACTATATATTACCTATTCCAGATGTTTAGCTACCTACATTCCAAATTCCATAGAAATCCGTGCAGCCATTCTAAAGAAGTAACAAACAAAATTTCCATGTGTAGCATTAATAATTAGTTATAAGAACATTTTTCGATTATGTCCACCACGGTGACCTAGATGGCGCTAGTGGACGCTTTAAACAGAATACAAAATGTACGACAAAATGTTATCTGGCGGCGATAGTCATAACATTTGATGTGTGTCATAGTAGTTGAGACTTTTTACAAGTAACTCCAACTGTTTCAAAGCCCAAACATAAGATATTATTTTCATGAAATGTAGTTTCACTATTGAGTCAACTAGAGGGCGTTGGCAACCCCAGTTTTCGCAAGGCACAAACATGAATGATTGTTAACTAAAGTAAATATTGTGCATTTGAACATTTAACAAGGCTACAGCTGATGTTTATAGCATCTCATGATAATTTGTTAATTTTGCTTACCTTCAAAACAGTGACTGTCACCCACCGATAGATAGCGTTAGTAGTTCTGTTTTGCCAATATTTTGAGACCATAAGAGAGCTAATCATGTTACATGTTATTAAAAAAACCATACTGGTTGATATCTTTTACCTTTGACTCATCATAGTTTGTAATTATTTTTAGTTAAACTGTTATACGCTAGATGTCAAGCCCAAGAGGCAAACGTAGATCGCGCTATTAAGATTTTTCCTGGCTTCATGACCTACCACATGTAATGCTGTATTTGTAGAGGTTAAGTAGCGATCAATAACTGCGTACCGACTGCGTTCCTTCCAGGAAACTGACGGAGATGGACCTTTAAGAGATCATTCCTCAATTGGCTAAGGTGTTTGATTGACGTCCTATTGGACTCTGACGGACCCTTGGCGAAAGTGAATAATTTAATTTGAAAACTCACTCGTTGAAGGTAAATATACACCTGGTTAATGTAAGTGTCGTTCGTTTGCTTGGAATTGTCTCCCGCTCTCTCCGCCCAAAGATCGCCCACTACACATGGGAATTCCCGAAAATGACATCCTGGTTTTCGTTGACGTTACATTTAAAACAACCAGGTACCTATACCATATTAATGACCCTAAGCCCAGCGGTTGCTATTTAGGAATATCGGGATTAAGAGTAGCCTATGTGTTATTCCAGATGTTCAACTATCTGTGTACATAGGTACCAAATTTCATCCAAATTCGTCCAGCCATTTTATCGTCACACACACACACACACACACGAACATAAACTTTCACATTGGTAGCATGTTACTTTTAAAAATTTGGGTTATTGGTAAAAACTAGCCAAGTGAAGTCTTGAACTTGCATACATTCCAAGCAAAATAACTTGGCGCCAGGAACATAGATCTCAATTCTATTGTCGGCGTCAACACGGGGCATATTAATATTAGACTTGGCTCTCATTCCACATTAATGTTTTTGATGGCTTACCATTTTGTCGGCATAGTTTACACATATATCTGTGCAAAATTACAGCTTTCTAGCATCGATAGTCCCTGAGCAAAGCCGCGGACGGACGGACAGACAGAGATGGCGAAACTATAAGGGTTCCGTTTTTGCCATTTTGGCTCCGGAACCCTAGAAACCGCATTTAAATCAGTCCATCTGTTTAAGAGCTACGGTGCCACAGACAGACACACATAGCGGTCAAACTTATAACACCCTTTTATGCGTCGGGTTTAAAAAAGACACCTAAGATAGGGGGACTTAAGTAAGAGAAACATACATAGGTACATACATACATATGGTCGAAAAACATAATCCTCCTTCGAGTAGTCGGGTAAAAACGTAAAATTGTTACAACAATCAAAAGAATCTTGCAATCTTGTAGTACCCACTCGTAAATTGGGTTGCTCCGAATAAAAACAACTTCTTGCGTTCGGAATATTGGAATGCATTCATTACATAAGAGAATGTGAGCCAACGCTGCAGCACTGCTATGACAATGCAACGTACCTGGGTAAATAAGGTTTTTTGTTAAGTATAATAGTAGATTGTACAACAAGAGCATAAAACGGGCCATTTTACCCGAGGCGTTCATATAGCCTGTGGCTAGACACGTCGACGGGAAAATGTGTTTAATGCTCGAGTTTTACACTCTGCTTTTCACTTCGATGGCGAGGAAATGAAATAGCAACAGTGGAAACAATGATTCACTTTCTATGTACCTTTAATTTTTTATGCATTATTATAATAATTCAACTAGCTGACCCCGCAAACTTCGTTCTGCCTTAAAATCAATTTATATTGTGTTACCTTATTAGCCATGTACTTTTTTTATAGTGAGGAATCAATGCGAGCACGCAAGCGAGGGAGCAAGCATGCATGCAAGCCAGTATGCAAGTAACCATGCACGCATGCGAGCATGCAAGCAAGCATGCAACCAAGTATGCAAGCAAGTATGTATGCAAGTAACAATGCATGCAAGCGAGCACGCAATGAAGCATGTATTCAAGCAAGCATGCAAGCAAGCATGCAAGCAAGCATGCAAGCAAGCATGCAAGCAAGCATGCACGCTAGCGAACATGGAGGCATGTTACCAAGCATGCATGCAAGCAAGCTTGGAAGCAGGCATGCAAGCATGCAAGAAAGCATGCACGCTAGCGAACATGGAAGCATGTAACCAAGCAAGCATGCACGCTAGCGAACATGGAAGCATGTAACCAAGCATGCATGCAAGCAAGCATGCAAGCAAGCATGCACGCTAGCGAACATGGAAGCATGTAACCAATCATGCAAGCAGGCATGCAAGAATGCAAGCAAGCTTGGAAGCAGGCATGCAAGCATGCAAGAAAGCATGCACGCTAGCGAATATGGAAGTATGTAACCAAGCATGCATGCAAGCAAGCATGCACGCTAGCGAACATGGAAGCATGTAACCAATCATGCAAGCAGGCATGCAAGAATGCAAGCAAGCATGCAAGCAAGCATGCACGCTAGCGAACATGGAGGCATGTTACCAAGCATGCAAGCAGGCAAGCAAGCATGCAAGCAAGCATGCACGCTAGCGAACATGGAGGCATGTTACCAAGCATGCATGCAAGCAAGCATGCAAGAAAGCATGCACGCTAGCGAACATGGAAGCATGTAACCAAGCATGCAAGCAAGCATGCAAGAATGCAAGCAAGCATGCACGCTAGCGAACATGGAAGCGTGTAACCAAGCTTGCATGCTAGCAAGCATGCAAGCCAGCATGCAAGAAAGCAAGCAAGCGAGTATGCAAGCAAGCAAGCAAGCATGCAAGCTGGCATGCAAGCAAGCATGCAAGAAAGCAAGCAAGCGAGTATGCAAGCAAGCAAGCAAGCATGCAAGCGAGCATGGAAGCAAGCAAGTCTACAGAAATCTAGGCTATCTACACTAAATATAATGATGTAGAAAACTTATCTGTTATAATTAAATTCTGGTGATGATGCCGCATATGATGAAATTATTAATTTTCACTACCTAATATATCAGAACAGATTTTTTTGGGTACTTTAAATATATATAATATATATATTAATTTCACCAATGGTATTAATTTCACTTTGCCATTTGCGCAACACAATCCAGCGGCTTCATTTTTGTACTTCAATGCCTTACAATGTGGGCAAACTGAGTTCATAGATCCAATAGCAACGCATTGCTAGGCACTGTAGTCAATTGTAACATTGTAATTTAAAGCAGCTCGATTGAAACTTACAACATTATTAGCTGCATTCAGCTCATTACGCTCTGCACGGGTTTGTGCTATCCGAATCCTTTCAATTTCATTTCGCTCTTGACGTTGCTGGGCTGTTCGATTACTCTGATAATTAGCTTGGTTTGTAGCATTTCGAGTTCTTCGACCCAAATTGCTTCGCCCTCGTCTTATAGGTGGCATGAGTCATCATGTCAGCCGAAAGACGTCCACTGCTGGACATAGGCCTCCCCCAAGGCTCTCCACTCAGACCGGTCTTGTGCTTTCCGCATCCAAGTCGTCGCTCCATCTTGTTGGAGGCCTACCGACAGCTCGTCTCCCGGTCCGCGGATGCGGTGGCATGAGTATAAATAGATTAAATCAAAACACAAAATAAATCAACCAGTCAATGTAAATTGAGGAACGTAAACAAATTTGTTTTTAAATAATTTATTGAATCAGGCGTTACTTTGCGGAGGTCCATATCAATGAACTAAAATAATTTCCTTGCTCACCCGCGACCTTACGATAGCTAAGCTTATGCAAAATATGCGTGTTCATGCAGTTCCTCCACCTCCACACTGTAAGAACACACACAAATCACACAAACCCATCCATCACCACCACCACACTACACTCGTAAGGTCGCGGGTGAGCAAGGAAATTATTTTAGTTCATTTAAATTTGTTTTTGTTATTATTTAGTAGGTAGTATTAAGGTACTCGTCATAAAACTCATTTACTCGGCAATCTTCGTTCCACTTTAAACCAAAAAAGTAGTGTACGAAAAAAAATGGAAGAAAACGTCCCTATTTCAGACACTATAGGTCCAAACATCTTCCAGCCAAGCAAGCAAGCATGCAAATGCAAAATAAGGGGGATTAATAAAACAAAACGCCTAAATAAAATTGAGTAGCAAACATTCGCATCACTCCGCATTTTACTAAAACCCACAGGTGATGCATTAATTACCGCACTTCCATACTCGCATTTTCTTTTTCCCAGCAATTTTTCCAGTTTTTCTCTTCATAAAAACCTTCCCCAGACTTTAACGATGATATGAAAAAAAAAAATAGCTGAATTGGTCCAGCCGTTCTCGAGTTTTGCGCTTAGCAACACATTTTACGATTCATTTTTATTTATATAGATTATTTTAATTTTACTGATTTATTATGACTGATTTGATTGACTTTTAGTTTTATATTAATTCAAAATATTTTTAAAATATATAGAAACTTTTTTGTTTGTTGCTGTTGACACCTGATTACCTTGGTCTTGAGTTGGTATTAGAGGAAGATTTTATTTTATGCACTAGAGCATAAAAAGTCACTTTATGTCGCCTAGATACAGCATAAACACGAACTTTACGAGCATGAGAAGTGAAAAGTTAATTTTTATTGTATCGTCACCAGATTTACATAAGTATGCCAAATTTAAAGTTAATCGGACCACTGGAAGTGGGTAGGTAATTTAGCTTCCAAAATTTGACCCAAACAAACTATCAAATAAATAAATAAACAGGGCAAGTTAAAGAAAAGCTTGTTAAAAATAACCTAACCATACAAAAAAAACATTTTAAATACAAGCTTTTTTGCTGACTGTACTTTTTGTTCACTGTACTTGCATTGTCACCCAAACTACATTTGCATACCAAATTTCAAGTCGATGCCATTAACCGTTGAAGAGTTCCGTCCTGCGGAGACGATCCTGGCCGGACTACCAGGATGCCAGTACCAGATTATTATATTGTCACGCGATTTACATAAGTATTCCAAATTTCAAGTCATTCTGACTACTGGAAGTTGGTCAAATTTAACTTGCAAGATTTGATTAGAGACAGACAGACAGACAACGGGACAGGTGAAACTAAATAAAAGCTTGTAATAATAACATTTAGAATTTTATAAATATCACTTCTGTTTACCATTCATTTTTAACCCCCGACGCAAAAAGACGGGTGTTATTAAGTTTGACCGCTATGTGTGTCTATCTGTGTCACCGTAGCTCTTAAACAGGTGGACCGATTTGACTGCGGTTTTTTAATTCGAAATCCCCTGATTCATTTCTAGCGATTGTTCTTAAGATGCTTCTAGACGGGCCATATTTTAATTGCAATTTGTGGCCGGCAACTATTGGTGTCCCTCTCTTACTCACATGTTAGACAGGGACACCAATAGTTGCCGGCCACATATTGCAGTGAAAATATGGCCCGTCTAGGAGCCCCTTTAGACATGGTTCATCAAAATCAGTTTTTGTGCTTGAACTTTGAAGTGTAAAAAGCGAGGGTTTTACAACTTATTGTTGGTTACGTTATTACAAGCTCTTGTTTAATGAGCTATCGGCTATCGCGTATGGGCGCTAGTGTAGCGTGAGGTCTCCGAAATGTCAAATCTCATAGTTTTTGGGTGAGCTACGCGGGTTTATTTATAATTAGAATAATTTTATGAATATTTTGCAATATCTGAAATTAATTATGGCAAATATGCGTTCCGGGGGCAATGAATGTCTGTGTTTAGAGACAGTTTTGTCTTTCGGAAACCTTTGTCCTCCCTTTTTTCCGAACAAAACGGGGACTATGCAACACTGTGGCATGCTCGATATTTTAATGGTACGGTTTTAAGGCGTATTAAATATGATTTGAATCTAAACTTTGTTTTCACACCCGTAATAACAGACTTTGAAAGCCATACTTAAAAACCTCACGCAACAGTGCGCCATCTAGTGAGACAAAAAACGATAGCCCTCATTTCGCAGTGTTCGTTTCGAGGCGAAATATCGCTAGATGGCGTTAGTATCGTGAGGTCCGTTTGACATTTGCGTCGCGCTCGCGATTGGATAAATATCTAAATGAGCCAATCGCAAGCAAGCAAGACTGAAAACGTCAAACGGATCTCACGAATTCACGATACTAACGCCATCTAGCGATATTTCGCCTGTCAAAACGAAACACCCTCATTGGCATCGTAGGTACCTATGTTTCAAATGAATAGAGAGATCAATAGAAGTACCCACACGACTAAGGATCCTGTTTCACGCATAAACTATTTATTACATAAGTTTTTATCAGCGTTTTTAGGATCATCTTTCCATAGGTCAAATACCCGGAAACCTTAAGTGGTTTTAATTATTTCTTAACCAACGAAAAAACGAAGGAGGTTCTGAAGTCGACGCGTATAATTTTTTTTTAATCTCTCGGTTAAGCATGCTGTGTCATAATTAATTAATTACACGGCAATATGTACAATAGTACGTGATAGGTTTACGTACGTGTTCATACGGACATATATACACAACGCAAACGTGAGATCATCTGTAGAGTCGTAGAGTATTAAAACACTTAATATCGCGCAGGGAGAACAGACTACGCGCTGGTTCATGAACTGCGCGCTTTTAACCCCCGACGCTAAAAGAGAGCTGTTATATGTAAGTTTGACGCCAATGCCTGTCTGTGGCATTGTGGATATAAACAGATAGACCGATTTCGATGCGGTTTTTTTACGCAAAATTCATACCGAGTTTTTTGCTGTTTGATAAAAATCTGTTTTGCCGTTATTAACCCCCGACGCAAAAAGAGGGGTGTTATAAGTTTTGCTATGTGAGTCTGTCTGTGGAACCGTAGCTCTTAAACGGGTGGATCGATTTGAATGCGTTTATTTTGTTCTTAGACATGTTTTATCAAAATCGGTTCAGCCGTAACGTAAAAAAACCGTATCGAAGTCGGTCTATCTGTTTATAGCCACAATGCCACAGACAGGCATTGGCGTCAAACTTACATATAACAGCTCTCACCCACGTGATTGGCACGCCGCTTGCCCCCCCCCCTCTTAAATCTAAACTGATGGGTGGAAAATTGTGGAAAATTCAGAATGGTAGTAAATATATCAAATTCACAAGGAAATTTATAGCGGCTAAGAATACTTGAGAATTATTAGTACTTAGTTTAAGAGTAAATAGCAGCCTAAAGTATAAAACATCCCTAAACTTGGAAGATTCCGTACATAATACGAAATCCTTAGATAAATATTACTTGATTTTTTCGAAATGGCTACGGGAACCCTATCCTGGGCGAGTTCGACACGCTCTTGGCTTGTTTTTTTTAAACACATATAGATGAAGAATGCGGCCTTATAATTCAAAAGAATAGGCTGTCCTTTTTGTACTAGCTTGAGGTAATATTTAGTCTATTAATGGTAAAATTCCTACTCAGCATTACTTGATTTCATACAGGATCCTAGTCTATACATCTATGCTAATTAGGACCTGTCGCATGGTAGCTCTCAAACGGATGGACCGATTTCAATGCGATTTTTTTCGGTGAAAGCAAGTTTCCTAGTGGTGGTTCTTAGCTATATTTGATAAAAATCGGTTTAGCTCTTTTTGAGAAATTGACCTTTTAAATGACAATGTCAGGGGGTTTTCAGCTCTTTAAGGTGGTTGGTTATTAATCCCAAGAAAGTCGTCTTGAAGTATCACTACTGGGGGGGCTACTAAAAAATTCGAAAATCGAAGTTCGTGTCGTACCGTCTCTCCCACTCTTGTATCAAATAACATAAGCGCCAGAGGGACGGCAAGACACGAAGTTCTAGTGTCTTGAAACTAGTTTCTCATTTTAGTTAGGAGTGTATTACATCTATGTCGTATAATATCCTGGTATAAAATAAAGTTTTCACTTCCCATGCTCGTAAAGTTGGTGTTTATGCTGGATCTAGGCGACATAAAATGACTTTTTATGCACTAGCGCATAAAATAAAATCTTCGTCTAAGACCAAGGTAATTAGGTGTCAACAGCCACAAACAAAGAAGTTTCTTTATATTTTTTTAATACATTTTTTTATTTATTTAAAACTAAAAATCAATCAAATCAATCAAAATAAATCACTAAAACTAAAAAAAATATAATTATATAGTAATGCATGAAAAATAAAATTTACGTAGTGAGTGAACAATTGTTTTCACTGTTGCTATTTCATTTCCTCGCCATCGAAGTGAAAAGCAGAGTGTAAAACTCGAGCATTAAATCCATTTTCCCCTCGACGTGTCTATCCACCCTCGCCGTAAGAACGTCTTGGGTAAAATGGCTCGTCTTATGCTCTTGTTGTACAATCTACTATTGTTTGGCTGCATTAAACTAACACAGCATTTTATTTAATTCGACTGGATGGAAAACGAGCAAGTGGGTCTCCTGATGGTAAGAGATCACCACCGCCCATAAACACCTGCAACAACAGGAGCATTACAGATGCGTTGCCAACCTTGAGGCCTAAGATGGGATACCTCAAGTGCCAGTGATTTCACCGGCTGTCTTACTCTCCACGCCGAAACACAACAGTGCAAGCACTGCTGCTTCACGGCAGGATTAGCGAGCAAGATGGTGGTACTTAATGAAATTATAGTGTTTCATGTTATACATAATGTAATTATATATAATGAACGTTTATAATATGAAATTATATCTAACGTTTTTATATAACTTGGGACGCACCCTATATGTATATATAGCTAAAGCTTATAATTAGCTTTAGCTTATAAATATACTGTGCTCGCGAGGTGTTTGACGTTTCCTGTACATGTCACCCAAGTATGTCGCGGGAAACAATAGCTTCCCAGGCTCTAATCTAGGCTACCTAGGTAAATACCTACCTAAGTCTTACACACCAAGGGCCCGTTTCACCATTGTCTGATAAGTTCCTGATACAATGAGTGAGCGAGCGCGAAACAACTCCGTCTCAACTCGGGCAGGTACCTATTTTGACCACCGACGCAAATTCAGGTTATAAGTTTAACCGCTATGTGTGTGCCTGTTTGTGGCATCATATCTCCCAAACAGGACTGATTTTTAGGGTTCCATACCCAAAGGGTAAAAACGGGGCCCTATTACTAAGACTCCGCTGTCCGTCCGTCTGTCACCAGGCTGTATCTCATGAACAGTGATAGTTGAAATTTTCACAGATTATGTAAATATTCCTGTTGCCACTATAACAACAAATACTAAAAACTGCTAAAAACAGAATAAAATAAATATTTAAGGGGGGCTCCCATACAACAAAACAAACGTGATTTTTTTGCCGTCTTTTGGCTCGATATTAATAACGGCATCGTAGACGCTTGGAATATTCATAGAATATTTAGTCATATACCTATTCACTTTAATAAGTAATAAATATTAAATTAAAATACGTAAAATAAATATTTAAGGGGGGGCTCCCATAAAAAAGAAAGAAATTGTAGCAAACTCCTTGGAGTTTTATACTTTTTTGTTGTATTTTTTTGTATATTTTTCTGTTACTTGTCATTATTGCGTCGTATTGTGTGGTTGTGTTATCAAGTATATTATAATTTCATCATATTATTTCTTCGTTTGCTTTTAGTTATTTATTACAGTCCACTCATACGTTTAAAAAAGAAAGAAAATACATTTATGTATCAAACGTGTTTATTTATAAAACGAACGTGTTTTTTTTGCTAATGTCTAATGTATAACGGCACGGAACCCTTCGTGCGCGAGTCCGACTCGCACATGGCAACTTCCCAGTTCCAATGTAAAAAGTTAGACAGCCCCGACGCAAAAAGGGAAGGTGTTAAAAGTTTGACGTCATTATCTGTCCGTCTGTCTGTGGCATCATAGCCCTCAAACGGATGGACCAATTAAATGCGATTTTTACGTGAAAGCGAGTTTTCTTACGGTGGTGTTAAGCTAGTTTTCATTAAAATCGATTCAGCTGTTTTTAACCCCCGACGCAAAACCACTATGTGTGTCTGTATGTCTGTGTGTCTGTCTGTCTGTGGCATCGTAGCTCTTAAACGGGTGGACCGGTTTTATTTTAATTGAAAGCAGATTTTCTAGCGATGGTTCTCAGACATGTTTTATCCAAATCAGTTCAGCCGTTTCAAGATCATCGGCTCTTTTGTTCGCTGCGGTAGGAAACTTAGACGCATAATGGGCATTTACTTTACTTTCAAACATATATGGGACCTAAAATTTGAAACACCAATGTATGCCATATAACTATGCAAGATTATGGAATTCTCGTTCTGATGCTGCAGCCAGGATATCCAGAACACTAGTAGGTACACTCTTAATAAAACCATAGTAGATATATCGTGTTTGGATTCGTTTCGAGCAGTTTTCTACATACAATGCAGTGGTGGCAACAGGATGAGCTGATGCTGCAGCCAGGATATCCAGCACACTATTACGGCTAAGTTTGCTTGAGAATTATTAAGTAGTAGTTTTATATTAATTAAATAGCAGCCTAACTTATAAAAGATAGGTAACTACCTAAGTATTTAAGGAAAATCCGTACAAAATACAAAACCCTTACCAAAATTACGGTATTTTTTCGGATCGGCCGGAACCCTATCCTGGGCGTGTCCGATAAATGTTGGCCGGATTTTGATTGAATATTGCATGCCGCTCGAAGCGGGGCGAATGGCTATTAAAAAAAACCGGCCAAGAGCGTGTCGGACACGCCCAAGATAGGGTTCCGTAGCGATTACGAAAAAAATTAAGTAATATTATGTGCGTTATAACACAATTAAAACACTTACTACAGTCTTAATATCTATTACCAGAAAAAGAGCGTATCTTCACGGTACTTACGTCCTTTTGTTGAGGAGCGCAGTTTTTCGGCAATAAGTCAAAAACGGTATATCCGATCATGTTGAAACCAATTTTTCGTTGAAAGTATTTATTAAGCGTTACCTTTCCATATTTTTTGGACAAACGGTTTACAAGATAGAGGGGGGACACATTTTTTGCTACTTTGGGAGCGATTATTTCCGGAAATCTTCACTTAATCAAAATAGTTTTTGAGAAACCTTACTATCTTTTCAAAAGAGCTGTCGAACTATGTGCCACACGTTGACGCGAGTTAAAAAAAAAAAACAATTTCTGTTACGTGTATGGAGTGCCCCCCCTATAAATATTTATTTTTGTAATTTAACTACAAAACTAAATAGCGGCTTTGACAAGACATCTGTACTCCAAATTTCATTGATATACATCTTGTAGTTTTCGAGTAAAATGCCTGTGATATACGGACGGACAGACAGACAGAGGGACTTGACGAAACTAATAAGGGTTCCGTTTTTGCCATTTTGGCTCCGCAACCCTAATAAAATGAGCTTATCAGAGAATAATGATAATGAATCAGGCCCTGTGTTATTACCCGACGGCAAGGAGTCGTATTATTTCAATAATTTTAACCGTCAGGTTACAAGTAAGAGGGTAGTTTTTCGGTACAAACGTAGCTATAGCTATTTAATTATTCATTAATTACTTCGTAAAAACATTAATTCACTCAAACAACAATAATAACACTCACATACACTATATACTTTTATTGGTAAAATACTTTTTCTCAAAAATGTCCGTAAAAGTTGACATTATTCTTTACATATCAGAAGGTGAAGTGCATAGTTTATGGTCAGCGAAAAATTAAAAAGTTAAAAGGATTGCAGGCGCGCTAGCTCGACAATAATGAATTAGCGCGCCTGCAATCAGTCACATTTTTTTTTAAATTAAAAAGGCCATGGAATTGTTGGCACAAGTCGTATACAGCCAAGTCTAATGGCCGGTATCAGATAATTTGTTGGAACTCCGGACTTTTTCTATTGGGTCTGAAATAGCTTGTGGTGTTTTCGGTGGAAAAATACTCCTGCAGTTTATTTTTAATGAAAAAAGGCGGGAAAGCATAAGAAAAATATTGGAATAAAATTAAATTTTACAATATATTTTGAGAAAAAATTTATTCTATTTCAGAATTATTCACCATTTTTGAGAAAAGCTTTATATTAGTCTCGGCTGGAATAGCAATTGCTGGCTTCGTATTAGTTAAACGGACTCGCAAGCTCGTCCGTTTAATACTCATACTCAGCCAGCAATTGCCTACTTCCAGGCCACGACAATAATCTACTAATGAAGATGACCTGTGGTACTTATTAGTAACGTGTCCGTATAGATAAGTCGACGTTTCATATTCGAAAACAACCGAGCAAGTGCGAGTCGGACTCCCGCACCGAGGGTTCCGTACACATTTTTAGGTATGTAAACGGGAATCGTGTCTTGAAGATATTTCCTGCTTTTTCCGAGTGATTTTATTAATCCAGTGTAAGCAGAGCTCTGCTCCTAAGCAAAACGGACGCAGTGTGGGTTCAGATTATATTGGTCAGTGATATTTACAGTCACACATAAAAAAATCAAGATTTTCAGACTTTTCTAGTTAGTTGTGTTATAATAACTACCTTCACACCAAATTTCAAGTTTCTAGGACAACTGGAAGTACCCTATAGGTTTTCAGTGCACGGCAATTTGTATGGAATCACGTTGTTTAATGACTGTAACTTTTGATTGCGTTGACTTAAAAGTTTGATTTTTTCAAGGCGTCAAGGGACCGCAGATATGAGTATTCGATATCAATTTCAGCTCGATACCTCCACGCGTTCCTGAGAAAAAGGGTCTTGACAGACGGATGGACGGACGGACAACAAAGTGATCCTATAAGGGTTCCGTCTTTTTTTCGAGGTACGGAACCCTAAAAATAACTTAAGTCTCATATAAATCTGTGCACTACTAGGTACATACAACAGGTGGTCTTCATAAGTGTTTAACCTTTACACTTTTAATTATTAAATTCATTTAACGATCCAGTTGTTTTTTTTTCATAAATAGAGATTCCCTTCACCAAAAAGAAAATGACAAAATACCAACCTGCGAATAACACAACACAGCACAAAACAATAAAAAAAAACCAGCACAGAACTCTTTGGTCCGACGTCGTCGAGTAAAGTGGCGGCAAAATGAGAAGTGCGCAAAAATTACACATTCGTATGCTGGGTGCGTTCTCCGCGCACCAACTTGCGTTTAAATATTACCACAGACAATATTACCTAACCCTAATACAAAATCTAATTTATTAAAATAAATGTAAAAAAATATTTAAGTCGTTTTATTTAAAAATAAATTAACTTTCATATGGCATTATTACTTTTAAACGTCACGTGAATACTAATGATTTTCTTGAATGGACTCGTTTTGGCGGCCGCGTTGGGAAGTTTGTGTTAACACTGCAGCGCGATGTCGGTCGTTAGTACCGTGAATCATAACATTTTTACTTCCATCCATACTAATATTATAATTAGATAGAAC